>NC_057814.1:160796010-160804547 GCF_018294505.1 Triticum aestivum | reverse complement strand
CACTGTTCATCCAATCGATCGACAGCAGCAGTAGAGAAGGAATCGCTCGATCGGGTTCAGTTAACAGCCGTCGATTGATCGCTCGGGTTCAGTAACGCGTAGCCTGCAGTGCAATCGCTCGGGTTCAGTTAGAGCCCAACGCCTCGCTCGGGTTCAGTTCGAGCCAACGCCTCGCACACACGCGCGTACGTGTATGAGAGAAACGCGCATCGCTCGGCCCCCGACCTCCCACCGTAACCGGGAACTCCCCGAAATTTTCCTCGCCCTCACTTATACCACGGTTTTTTCCGTCATGGACGGCCCAAAGAATGTCATGCAACTGCGTCTCCGGCCCACCCAGGACGAAAAGCCCATTTTCTGTCATGATTTTTTGTCATAGAAGTAGGAGCCCACCACATCTATGATGATACCGGGTTTTGTCACAATTATCGTCATAGAAGTGTCATATGTATGACAGAAAAAAATTCGTTCGACCCAAAATGTCATGGATGTGTCTTTTTTTTGTAGTGTATCAATCTTGCTGAGTTTGGTTCACTTTTATTTTGAGTCACTAAAATTTCAGAAATTTTTTAGAGAAAGAAAAATGCATAGGAAAATATACCAAGGTGGTTCCTCAAGGAAGCAAGGACCAAGGCTCGCGATACGTGAGTCAGACTATGAACCACCGAGGGAAGCTCAAGTGCGGCCTTGTGAATGGCCGTCAGAAGAGTTTATGGTCCAGGCAGACATCAAGAATGAATTTGACGCGTATGTGCGTAATGCTGATCTTGAGGACTTCGTGTCAGATAATTGCCCCCAATACTACTACCTAACTGATTCCTTTGTCAGAAGGTTTAAATTTACATCATCGCGCAATTCTCACACTGTTTTATTTTATCTTTATGATAAATCATATACCATGGACCTAGAAGATTTTAATACTGCTTGTAAACTCCCGCAGTGGGGCAATGTTAGTGAACCTCGCAAATCTGAATATAAAGACTTTCTTGCTAGTATCACTGTGGGGGAATCTAGAGAAATCACACAAGCTACCATAGGGAGCATTCATTTCTCTTCCATACACTATTTTGCTCTCTTTATAGGTATATGCATTAACGGTAAAGATGAGGCTTGTCACATGTGCGTTCCAGATCTTAGTGTTCTCAAGAGTGCGGTATTAGGTCATAAACAATATAACTTGGGGGCCATTGTTGCACAAAGGTTGCATCTTAACAGTATAAGTGGAGATTTGTTTGGTGGAATTTATGCAACTCGTGTAGCTAATTATCTTGATGTACCCATACATGAAAATGATATAGAGTTGCCTCCTGCTTATCTAGATTATAGTGCTATGGTTCGCCATCATTTTATTGAGAGGAATGAACAGTTCCTCCAGTACCGACTAATCTTTGACAAACGGCATACTGTCCATGTTGCTCTTCCCGCTCCTACTTTCTTTGACTTTCAGGCAAAAAGGAGATATTATATAACCAGGGAGGAGGCGAACGAGTATGAGAGAAGGACAGAGGCAGCTCGCCTCCGGGCTGCAGCTCTTGAGGCAGTAGCTGCTGCATCTCAGTACAACCCCAGTCCCCAGCTATGACTTTGGATATCCGTCAGGCCAACAGTGGCCATAGACCAACTTTGGCCAAAAGCCTAAGCTTGGGGGAGTACGTATTTCTCACCGACATTACATTCATGTTCACACACTCATTCCAATCGTCGGTGCTAATACTTTTTCATTGTACTATCCATGCTAGTTTATTTTCTTTTCTAGGCCTTCTTCTTGTGTGTTTGAAAAACCTTAAGAAAAACAAACAAAAATTAGTTGTAGCTTTTAGCTAGTTTACTTTCCATGCCTGTAGCAGTAGTAATTAAAAGAAAACCCAAAAAGATTTCTCGTTCTTCTTTTGCTTGTTGGGAGCTTTCCCGTGTAAATAGTTTTATTTCTTTTCTTTTCTTTGGGGGTCGAGAGGAGAAGACCATGATGAAAATGTTGAGTGGCTCTCATATGCATTATTATTGTTGATTTAACCAAGAGCCCATATTACCTTGTCTTCTCCCCTGTATTAAATGCTTGCAGATTCTAGCTTAGTCCAATGCACGTGCACTATTATTATTATCCACACCGTTCGGTCGTGCGAGTGAAAGGCAATAATGATGATATATGATGGACTGATTGAGATGAGAGAAGCTGGTATGAACTCGACCTATCTTGTTTTTGTAAATATGATTAGTTCATCGTTCCTGATTCAGCCTATTATGAATGAAACATGTTTGCAATGACAATTAGAGATTATAGTTGCTCATGCCATGCTTAATTAGCTAGGAGTTTATAATCGTTTACCTTGTGTGCCAACATGCTATTAAAATGGTTGTGATGGGGTATGTTAGGGTGGTATCCTCCTTTGAATGATTCGAGTGGCTTGACTTGGCACATGTTCACGCATGTAGTTGAAACAAAATCAACATAGCCTCCACGATTTATGTTCATGGTGATTTATATCCTACTCATGCTTGCACTCATTGTTGATTAATCTTAATGCATGTTCATGACTGTTGTCGCTCTCTAGTTGGTCGCTTCCCAGTCTCTTTCTAGCCTTCACTTGTACTAAGCGGGAATACTCCTTGTGCATCCACTTCCATAAACCCCAAAGTTCTTCCATATGAGTCCATCATACCTTCCTATATGCGGTATTTACCTGCCTTTCCAAGTAAATTTGTATGTGCCAAACTCTAGACCTTCAAATGAAATTCTGTTTTGTATGCTCGAATAGCTCATGTATCGACTAGGTCTGTCTATATCTTCCATGCTAGGTGGGTTATTCTCACGATGAGTGGACTCCACTCATCATTCACGAGAAAATGGCCGGTAACCGGGATGCCCAGTCCCATGCTCAAATCAAATCAAAATAATTGCAAACAAAACTCCCCCAGGACTGTTGTTGGTATGGACAGTACCCGTTGTTTCGGACCAGCCGTGGAGTGTGCTTGTTGGTGGTGGGGGAGTATAAACTTTACCATTCTGTTTGGGAACCGCCTATAATGTGTGTAGCATGGAAGATATCGACATCTCTTGGTTGTTATGTTGACAATGAAAGTATGCCACTCAAAATATTATTTACCACTGTTTCAAAACTTGAGCTCTGGCACCTCTGCAAATCCCTGCTTCCCTCTACAAAGGGCCTATCTATTTACTTCTATGTTGAGTCATCATCCTCTTATTAAAAAGCGCCAGTTGGAGAGCACCTCTGTCATTCGCATGCATTGCTATTAATTTACATTGAGTATGATTGTGGCTGGATCTCTTTTACCATGACTTACAATGTCTAGTCAGTCCTTGATCTTCAGGGGTGCTCTGCATTTATGTTTTGTGGTCTCAAAAAGGGCTAGCGAGATACCATTTTGTTATATCATGTTATGATTGTTTTGAGAAAGTGTTGTCATCCGAGATTTATTATTATTGCTCGCTAGTTGATTATGCCATTGATATGAGTAAACATGAGACCTAAATGTTATTGTGAATATGGTTAGTTCATAACCTTGGCTGAAAACTTGAATGCTGGCTTTACAAATTTGCAACAACAAGATCAAACAGAGTTTGTAAAAGTTTTTCTTTATCACTTTCAGTTTGTCAACTGAATTGCTTGAGGACAAGCAAAGGTTTAAGCTTGGGGGAGTTGATACGTCTCCAACGTATCTACTTTTGCAAACACTTTTGCCCTTGTTTTGGACTCTAACTTGCATGATTTGAATGGAACTAACCCGGACTGACACTGTTTTCAGCAGAATTTCCGTGGTGTTATTTTTGTGCAGAAATAAAAGTTCTCGGAATGACCTGAAACTTCACAGAGCCACCTTTTGGAATTAATAAAAAATACTGGTGAAAGAATCAACCGAAGGGGGCCCACACCCTGGCTACGAGGGTGGGGGCGCGGCCTACCCCCTGGGCACGCCCCCCTGTCTTGTGGGCCCCCAGGAGCTCCACCGACCTCAACTCCAACTCCATATATTCACATTCGGGGAGAAAAAAATAAAGGAGAAGGATTCATCATGTTTTATGATACGGAGCCGCTGCCAAGCCCTAATCTCTCTCGGGAGGGCTGGTCTGGAGTCCGTTCGGGGCTCTGAAGAGGGGAATATTTCGCCGTCGTCATCATCAACCATCCTCCATCACCAATTTCATGATGCTCACCGCCGTGCGTGTGAGTAATCCCATCGTAGGCTTGCTGGACGGTGATAGGCGGTTGGATGATATTTACCATGTAATCGAGTTAGTTTTGCTTGGGTTTGATCCCTAGTATCCATTATGTTCTAAGATTGATGTTGCTATGACTTTTCCATGTTTCATGCTTGTCACTAGGGCACGAGTGCCATGATTTCAGATCTGAACCTATTATGTTTTCATGAATATATGTGAGTTCTTTCTCCTATCTTGCAAGTCAATAGTCACCTACTATGTGTTATGATCCGGCAACCCCGAAGTGACAATAATCGGGACCACTCCGGGTGATGACCGTAGTTTGAGGAGTTCATGTATTCACGAAGTGTTAATGCTTTGGTCTCATACTCTATTAAAAGGAGGCCTTAATATCCCTTAGTTTCCAATAGGACCCCGCTGCCACGGGAGGTTAGGACAAAAGATGTCATGCAAGTTCTTTTCCATAAGCACGTATGACTATATTCGGAATACATGCATTGTTGGGGAACGTAGTAATTTCAAAAAAATTCCTACGCACACGCAAGATCATGGTGATGCATAGCAACAAGAGGGGAGAGTGTGTCCACGTACCCTCGTAGACCGAAAGCGGAAGCGTTAGAACAACGCGGTTGATGTAGTCGAACGTCTTCACGATCCGACCGATCCGAGTACCGAACGTACGGCACCTCCGAGTTCAGCACACGTTCAACTTGATGACGTCCTGCGAGCTCACGATCCAGTAGAGCTTCGCCGGAGAGTTTTGTCAGCACGACGGCGTGATGACGGTGATGATGATGCTTCCGACGCAAGGCTTCGCCTAAGCACCGCTATGATATTATCGAGGTGGATTATGGTGGAGGGGGGCACCGCACACGGCTAAGAGATCAACAGATCAATTGTTGTGTCTATGGGGTGCCCCCTCCTCCGTATATAAAGGGGGGAGGAGGAGAGTGAGAAGGAAGGAGAGGGGGCGGCGCCGCCCCTTCCCCTTGTCCAATTCGGACAGGGGCAAGGGGGCCGCGCGCCACCTCCTGGCTGCCCTCTCTCTTGTCCACTAAGGCTCATAAGGCCCAATAGCTTCCCGGGGGGTTCCGTTAACCCCCGGTACTCCGGTGTATGTCTGAAACCTCCCGGAACCCTTCCGGTGTCCAAACATAGTCGTCCAGTATATCAATCTTTATGTCTCGACCATTTCGAGACGCCTCGTCATGTCCGTGATCATATCCCGGACTCCGAACTACCTTTGGTACATCAAAACACTAAAACTCATAATACCGATCATCACTGAACTTTAAGCGTGCGGACCCTACGGGTTCGAGAACTATGTAGACATGACCGAGACATGTCTCCAGCCAATAACCAATAGCGGAACCTGGATGCTCAAATTGGCTCCCACATATTCTACGAAGATCTTTATCGGTCAAACCGCATAACAACTTACGTTGTTCCCTTTGTCATCGGTATGTTACTTGCCCGAGATTCGATCGTCGGTATCTCAATACCTAGTTCAATCTCGTTACCGACAAGTCTCTTTACTCATTCAGTAATGCATCATCCCGCAACTAACTCATTAGTTACAATGCTTGCAAGGCTTATAGTGATGTGCATTACCGAGAGGCCCAGAGATACCTCCCCGACAATCGGAGTGACAAATCCTAATCTCGATCTACGCCAACTCAACAAGTACCTTTGGAGACACTTGTAGAGCACCTTTATAATCACCCAGTTACGTTGTGACATTTGGTAGCACACAAAGTGTTCCTCCGGTATTCGGGAGTTGCATAATCTCATAGTCATAGGAACATGTATAAGTCATGAAGAAAGCAATAGCAACATACTAAACGATCAAGTGCTAAGCTAACGGAATGGGTCATGTCAATCACATCATTCTCTAATGATGTGATCCCGTTAATCAAATGGCAACTCATGTCTATGGTTAGGAAACTTAACCATCTTTGATTAATGAGCTTGTCAAGTAGAGGCATACTAGTGACACTCTGTTTGTCTATGTATTCACACATGTATTATGTTTCCGGTTAATACAATTCTAGCATGAATAATAAACATTTATCATGAAATAAGGAAATAAATAATAAATTTATTATTGCCTCTAGGGCATATTTCCTTCAGTCTCCCACTTGCACTAGAGTCAATAATCTAGATTACATAGTAATGATTCTAACACCCATGGAGTCTTGGTGCTGATCATGTTTTGCTCGTGGAAGAGGCTTAGTTAACGGGTCTACAACATTCAGATCCGTATGTATCTTGCAAATCTCTATGTCTCCCACCTTTACCAAAATATATAGATACATTAATTAAATAAGAGATATTGTGATATCCTAACATAACCATGTTCCGACATGGAACAAACTTCAACTTCACCTGCAACTAGCAACGCTATAAGAAGGGCTGAGCGAAAGCGGTAACTTAGCCAAACAACGGTTTGCTAGGACAGGATGGTTAGAGGCTGACATGGCTAAAATGGGAGACATGATATAGCAAGTGATAGGTAGCGGAGCATGGCAATAGAGCGAACAACTAGCAAAGCAAAGATAGAAGTGATTTCGAGGGGTGGTCATCTTGCCTGCAAGGTTCTCAGAGTTGTCGAAAGCTTGATCCTCGTAAGCGTACTCGACAGGTTCCTCGTTCACGAACTCGTCTCCCGGCTCTACCCAAGAGAAGAACACAAACAAACGGAACCACAATCAACAACGAGGAATGCGTAAGCAACATGATGCAAAACATGTATGATATGCAAGATATGATATGCGATGCATATGCGTGCTTCGGAAGGAAAATGATGAACATGGCAGTAACTTGGCAAACCAAGCATGCCACTGGAAAGGTGAGATGATTTCGGTTGAAATCGATATAGATCACCGGAATCGGATGCACGGTTTGCAAATGGCAAGCAAAACAAGAATGACACGAATCTGCGATAAACAGCAAGATAGCACTTAAGATGCAACAAGCAACAATGCTACAGCACTCCAACATAGCAACAAAGCACATGACAGTAAACTACAGGAGATGCTTGACAAAAGATGAACACTGAGCTACGGCTAGTTCACCACATATCAAGCTCAAACAAGCATGGCAAAAGTGCAAAAGATTACAGGTTCACAGACTTGGTGAAAAACTGGACACGGCAGTAAACAGCATCAGGTAGCAATGTTCAGAGCACGAAATCAACATGCTATGGGAACTTAACATAGCAAAACAAGGCATGGCAGTGTTCTACTAAATGCACATGACAAAAGTCCCTTACTGACCATAAGCCCAAAAGGACCAGAAGATATAATGGCAAGCATGTAAACATAGCAAGTTTCGTTATCAGGTTTCAGACTTAGCAGAAAACAGAGCATGGCAGAAATATTAATCTGTAGGCCTCTTTGTGAGCTTGATGCACTCACTACAGAGCAACGCATGACAAACCAAGCATACCTACAGCATGATGGAATGTTTATGAAGCTATCCATGCCAAGAACAAATGCATAGCATGTATGGATCAACTAAAATAAGCTTGGCAAAATTGCATATCATGTTAAGAATCTGCCAGAAATATTTTATAGCAAAAGTAGAGCAAGATTGAGTCATGTTATGGCACTCCATAATTGCAAACAATTGCAGGAATGGATCAACTACAACTATATCTACAAAACATCCTTACTGAACATCTCCAAAATATGCATGGATCTCTCTGTAGCATCAAGTTTACATGGCAACAAAATTACAGAAGACAAACTTAAATCAGTCCCTGAAATCAGAAATATTACGGGGCCTACTTTGCATGCTTGTGCTAGTCACCACAGAGATCACAAAATACATGGACTACACCACTGGAAAGACGGCATGTAATACTTCAAAACACATGTAGAGCTCATGCTCAAAAGATGCACAGAATAAATGATACAAAAATGACAAATCTCCAAGTTCTGATAAGAACCAGAGAATAACAGCAACTAGCCCTCTTCCAACGAAGATTTGGGCATCAAGATGACCTCTAATGAATATGGTGCAATTGAACAAAATGAAGAGCATCACAAGACGAACAATTTGACATATTACACGCGTGAATCGGAGCTACATGCAAGAAGTTATGGAGCTACGAACATGGCAAGATGCTGAGAAAATTTCATGACAGCAAAAACGGAGGGGGGGTCTCGGGTCAACCTTTGACCAGATCGGGATCGAGGGCAACAGGAGCTCGAGCTCGCCGGCTCGGCTCCGGTGACGTTCGCCGGCGACGGGAGGGGAGCGAGGAGGCGCGGCGGCGGCCGAAGGGAGGAGGAGGCGAGGCGGCGGCGCCGGTCGCCGGAGGAGGAGAGAACGGCGGGGCCGGCGGCGCGGCGGC
>NC_057814.1:160664612-160795560 GCF_018294505.1 Triticum aestivum | reverse complement strand
GGGACAGATGGCGCGCTCTGATTCGCCGGGCGGCGCGGCGGACGTTGTCCGGCCGGAGCGGACGCGTCCGGCGCGGCGCGGAGGGAGAGGGTTAGGGTTTCGTCTGCAGTTTCGTTTTTCGGGATGCCCACATATTTATAGGTAGAGGGAGCTAGGAGGCTCCAAATGAGGTGCGGTTTTCGCCCACACAATCCTGATCGAACGACCCAGAGCATGGAAGAGAGTTTGGAGGGTTTTGGGCTGGTTTTAGAGGGGGGTTTTTGCTGGACACTCAAATGGACTTTGCGGATGCCCGGTTAACCGTTGGAGTACCAAACGACCTCCGAATGGAACGAAACTTGACCGGTAGTCTCCGGGTGGTATATTAAGGCCACTTGACAAGCCTCGGTCCATTCCGAGAAAGTTTGACACACGCACACGAAAGAAAACGAAAGGGGTGCACCGGAGGAGATAGGAGCGCCGGATTGCAAAACGGACAACGGGGAAAATGCTCGGATGCATGAGACGAACACGTATGCAAATGCAATGCGCATGATGACATGATATGAAAATGCATGACATGACAAAATACAAAACGAAAGACAAAACCCGACAACGGAGGGAAAAACGTATCACAAAGCTGAAAATGGCAAGAGTCGGAGTTACAAATATGGCAAGATACATACGGGGTGTTACAGTCTCCCACCTGGACTTGATCCCGGATGGAATTGAAGCGTCTCTTGATGTGTTTGGTTCTCTTGTGAAATCTGGATTCCTTTGCCAAGGCAATTGCACCAGCATTGTCACAAAAGATTTTCATTGGACCCGATGCACTAGGTATGACACCTAGATCGGATATGAACTCCTTCATCCAGACTACTTCATTGCTGCTTCCGAAGCAGCTATGTACTTCGCTTCACACGTAGATCCCGCTGAGGGGGTCCTGGACTAAAGGGTCCTCGGGTGTCCGTCCTGTTAGCCATGGGCCGTGAAGATATGAAGACCAAAGACTGCACCCGTGTCCGGATGGGACTCTCCTTGGCGTGGAAGGCAAGCTTGGTGACCGAATATGTAGATTCCTTTCTTTGTAATCGACCTTGTGCAACCCTAGATCCTCCCGGTGTCTATATAAACCGGAGGACCTGGTCTGGAAAGGGCGAGACTCATTACCATAGTCATACAGGCTAGACTTCTAGGGTTTTAGCCATTACGATCTCGTGGTAGATCAACTCTGTAATACTCATATCCATCAAGATCAATCAAGCAGGAAGTAGGGTATTACCTCCATAGAGAGGGCCCGAACCTGGGTAAACATCATGTCCCATGTCTCCTGTTACCATCGACCTTAGACGCACAGTTCGGGACCCCCTACCCGAGATCCGCCGGTTTTGACACCGACATTGGTGCTTTCATTGAGAGTTCCACTGTGTCGTCGACAAAAGGTTTGATGGCCCTGCTACGTCTTGAGCTTGCATTGGTTTTCCTTGAAGAGGAAAGGGTGATGCAGCACAGTAGCATAAGTATTTCCCTCAGTTTTTGAGAACCAAGGTATCAATCCAGTAGGAAGTTCCTTCAAAGTCCCACGCACCTACACAAACAAACAAAGAACTCGCAACCAACGCAATAAAGGGGTTGTCAATCCCTTCACGGCCACTTGCGAAAATGAGATCTGATAGAGATAATATGATAAGATAAATATATTTTTGGTATTTTATAATATAGATGCAAAAAGTAAAGATGCAAATAAAAGTAGATTGAAAGCTTATATGATAAAAGATAGACCCAGGGGCCATTGGTTTCACTAGTGGCTTCTCTCAAGATAGCATAAGTATTACGGTGGGTGAACAAATTACTGTCGAGCAATTGATGGAAAAGTGAATAATTATGAGATTATCTAGGCATGATCATGTATATAGGCATCACGTCCGTGACAAGTAGACCGACTCCTGCCTGCATCTACTACTATTACTCCACACATCGACCGCTATCCAGCATGCATCTAGAGTATTAAGTTCATAAGAACAGAGTAACGCATTAAGAAAGATGACATGATGTAGAGGGATAAACGCATGCAATATGATATAAACCCCATCTTTTTATCCTCGATGGCAACAATACAATATGTGATTTGCTACCCCTGCTGTCACTGGGAAAGGACACCGCAAGATTGAACCCAAAGCTAAGCACTTCTCCCATGGCAAGAAAGATCAACCTAGTAGGCCAAACCAAACTGATAATTCGAAGAGACTTGCAAAGATAACCAATCATACATAAAAGAATTCAGAGAAGATTCAAATATTTCTCATAGATAAACTTGATCATAAACCCACAATTCATCGGATCTCGACAAACACACGCAAAAAGAGTTTACATCGAATAGATCTCCACAAGAGAGGGGGAGAACATTGTATTGAGATCCAAAAAGAGAGAAGAAGCCATCTAGCTAATAACTATGGACCCGAAGGTCTGTGGTAAACTACTCACAACTCATCGGAAGGGCTATGGTGTTGATGTAGAAGCCCTCCATGATCGATTCCCCCTCCGGCGGAGCGCCGGCGAAGGCTCCAAGATGGGATCTCGCGGATACAAAAGGTTACGGCGGTGGAAATTATTTTTCGGTGGCTCTCTGGATGTTTTCGGGGTACGTGGGTATATATAGGAGGAAGAAGTAGGTCGGTGGCCGCTCGTGGGGCCCAAGAGACAGGGGCGCGCCCACCAGGGAAGGGCGCGCCCTCCACCCTCCTGGCCTCCTCGATGGCTTCTTGACGTGCACTCCAAGTCCTCTGGATTAGGTTCGTTCCAAAAATCACCCTCCCGAAGGTTTCATTCCATTTGGACTCCGTTTGATATTCCTTTTCTTTGAAATACTGAAATAGGCAAAAAAAACAGCAATACGGGCTGGGCCTCCGGTTAGTAGGTTAGTCCCAAAAATGATATAAATATGTAAAATAAAGCCCATAAACATCCAAAAGGGGTAATATAATAGCATGGAACAAACAAAAATTATAGATACGTTGGAGACGTATCAAGCATCCCCAAGCTTAATTCCTGCTCGTCCTCGAGTAGGTAAATGATAAAAACAGAATTTTTGATGTGGAATGCTACCTAGCATATTTCTCAATGTAATTTTCTTTATTGTGGCATGAATGTTCAGATCCAAATGATTCAAAATAAAAGTTCATATTGACATAAGAAATAATAATACTTCAAGCATACTAATAAAAGTAATCATGTCTTCTCAAAATAGCATGGCTAAAGAAAGTTATCCCTACAAACTCATATAGTCTGGCTAAGCTCTATCTTCATCACACAAAGTATTTAATCATGCACAACCCCAATGACAAGCCAAGCAATTGTTTCATACTTCAGTAATCTCAAACTTTTTCAATCTTTCACGCAATACATGAGCGTGAGCCATGGACATAGCACTTATGTGAAATAGAATGGTGGTTGTGGAGAAGACAAATAGGAGGAAGATAGTCTCACATCAACTAGGCGTATCAACGGGCTATGGAGATGCCCATTAGTAGATATCAATGTGAGTGAGTAGGGATTGCCATGCAACGGATGCACTAGAGCTATAAATGTATGAAATCTCAACAAAAGAAACTAAGTGGGTGTGCATCCAACTCGCTTGCTCACAAAGACCTAGGGCATTTTGAGGAAGCCCGTCATTGGAATATACAAGCCAAGTTCTATAATGAAAATTCTCACTAGTATATGAAAGTGACAACATAGGAGACGCTCTATCATGAAGATCATGGTGCTACTTTGAAGCACAAGTGTGGTAAAAAGGATAGTAGCATTGTCCCTTCTCTCTTTTCTCTCATATTTTTTGGTGGGCTTCTTTGGCCTCTTTTTTTTATAAAGTTCAGAATCTCATCCTGACTTGTGGGGGAATCATAGTCTCCATCATCCTTTCCTCACTGGGACAATGCTCTAATAATGAAGATCATCACACTTCTATTTATTTACAACTCAATACTTAGAACAAGATATGACTCTATATGAATGCCTCCGGCGTTGTACCGGGATAAGCAATGAATCAAGAGTGACATGTATGAAATTTTGGAGGTGGCTTTGCCACTAATACGATGCCAACTACATGATCATGCAAAGAGCAATATGACAATGATGATGCGTGTCATATGAACGGAACGGTGGAAAGTTGCATGGCAATATATCTCGGAATGGCTATGAAAATGTCATAATAGGTAGGTATGGTGGCTGTTTTGAGGAAGGTATATGGTGGGCGTATGGTACCGGCGAAAGTTGCACGGCACAAGAGAGGCTAGCAAAGGTGGAAGGGTAAGAGTGCGTATAATCCATGGACTCAACATTAGTCAAAAGAACTCATATACTAATTGCAAAAAAATCTACAAGTCATCAAAAACCAAGCACTACGTGCATGCTCCTAGGGGATAGATTGGTAGGAAAAGACCATCGCTCGTCCCCGACCGCCACTCACAAGGAAGACAATCAATAAATAAATCGTGCTCCGACTTCATCACAAAGCGGTTCACCATACGTGCATGCTACGGGAATCACAAAATTCAACACAAGTATTCTTTAAATTCATAATTACCCAACTAGCATGACTCTAATATCACTACCTCCATATCTCAAAACAATTATCAAGTATCAAATTGATCATAGCATCCAATTCACTTTCTATGATAGTTTCTATTATACCCTACTTGGATGCCTACCATTCTAGGACCAATTTTATAACCATAGCAAATACCATGCTGTTCTAAAATACTCTCAAAATAATATAAGTGAAGCATGAGAGATCAACAATTTCTTCAAAATTAAACCACCGCCATGCTCTAAAAAATATAAGTGAAGCACTAGAGCAAAAACTAGTTAGCTCAAAAGATATAAGTGAAGCTCATAGAGTATTCTAATAAATTCTAATCAAGTGGGCTTATCCCAAAAGGTGTGTACAGCAAGAATGATTGTGGCAAACTAAAAGCAAAGACTAATATCATACAATACGCTCCAAGCAAAACACATATCATGTGGTGAATAAAAATATAGCTCCAAGTAAAGTTACCGATAAACGAAGACGAAAGAGGGGATGCCTTCCGGGGGCATCCCCAAGCTTAGGCTTTTGGATATTCTTGAATATCTTGGGGTGCCTTGGGCATCCCCAAGATTAGGCTCTTGACACTCCTTATTCCATAATTCATCAAATCTTTACCCAAAACTTGAAAACTTCACAACACAAAACTCAACAGAAATCTCGTAAGCTCCGTTAGTGAAAGAAAGCAAAACCACCACATAAGGTACTTTAATGAACTCATTCTTTATTTATATTGGTGTTAAACCTACTGTATTCAAACTTCTCTATGGTTTATAAACTATTTTACTAGCCATAGATGCATCAAAATAAGCAAACAACACACGAAAGACAGAATCTGTCAAAAACAGAACAGTCTGTAGTAATCTGTAACTAACACAAACTTCTGGAACTCAAAAAATTCTACCAAAATAGTAAGACCTAGATAATTTGTTTATTGATCTACTGCAATTGGAATCAGTATTTTATCACGTTCTGGCGATTTTAAACAATTGTTTTCGTGAACAGAAAGTTTCTGGAATTTTCAGCAAGATCAAATAGTTATCATCCAAGAAAATCCTATAGGTTCTACTTGGCACAAACACTAATTAAAACATAAAAACACATCTAAACAGAAGGTAGATGATAAATTTATTACTAAACAGAAACAAAAACAAAAAACACAAATAAAATTGGGTTGCCTCCCAACTAGCGCTATCGTTTAACGCCCCTAGCTAGGCATAAAAGAGAAGATAGATCTAAGTAGTGCCATCTTTGGCACTCAATTCATAAGTAGCTCGCATGATAGATTCATAAGGTAATTTAACTTTCTTTCTTGGAAAGTGTTCCATGCCTTTCCTTAATGGAAATTGGAATCTAATATTCCCTTCCTTCATATCAATAATCGCGCCAATCGTTCTAAGGAAAGGTCTACCAAGAATAATAGGGCAAGAAAGATTGCAATCTATATCAAGAACGATAAAATCTACGGGTACCAAATTTCTATTTGCAACAATGAGAACATCATTGATCCTTCCAATTGGCTTTTTAATGGTGGAATCCGCAAGGTGCAAATTTAGAGAGTAATCATCAAGATAATGGAAACCTAGAATATCACATAAAGTTTTCGGAATCGTGGAAACACTAGCACCCAAATCACACAAAGCAGAACACTCATGATCTTTAATTTTAATCTTTATAGTAGGTTCCCACTCATCATTAAGTTTTCTAGGTATAGAAATTTCCAAATTAAGTTTTTCATCATAAGATTGCATCAAGGCATCAACGATATGTTTGGTAAAAGCTTTATTTTGACTATAAGCATGAGGAGAATTAACAACGGATTGCAACAAGGAAATACAACCTTCTAAAGAACAATTATCATAATCAAATTCCTTGAAATCCGAGATAGTGGGTTCAATGCTATTTAAAGTCATAACCTCTCCAATCCCACTTTTACCAAATTTAGCATCAAGATCTAAAAACTCCGAATTCTTGGAGCGCCTTCTAGGCAAAGGTGGATCATATTCAGTCCCATCATTATCAAGATTCATATTGCAAAACAAAGATTTAATAGGGGACACATCAATAACTTTTAGATCTTCATCATTATTATCATGGAAACTAGAAGAACACGCTTTTATAAAGCAATCTTTCTTAGCACGCAATCTAGCGGTTCTTTCCTTTCACTCATCAATGGAAATTCTCATTGCTTTGAGAGACTCATTGATATCATGCTTAGGAGGGGTAGATCTATGTTTAAGAGAATCAACATCAAGCGAAAGTCTATCAATGTTCCTAGCCAAATCATCAACTTTGAGCAATTTTTCTTCAAGCAAAGCATTAAAATTCTTTTGAGAAATCATAAATTCTTTCACACTATTCTCAAAGTCAGAGGGCATCTTATTGAAATTACCATAAGAATTATTGTAGGAATTTCCATAGTTATTAGAGGAATTATTAGGGAACAGTCTAGAATTAAAATTTCCTCTATAAGCATTGTTTCCAAAACTATTCCTACCAACAAAATTCACATCCATAGATTCATTATTATTCTCAATCAAAGTAGACAATGGCATATCATTGGGATCAAGAGGAGCATTCTTAGTAGCAAACAATTTCATAAGTTCATCGATCTTTCCACTCAAAACATTAATTTCTTCTATAGCATGCAATTTTTTACTAGTAGATCTTTCGGTGTGCCATTGAGAATAATTAGCCATAATATTATCAAGAAGCTTTGTAGCATATCCTAACGTGATTTCCATAAACGTGCCTCTCGCGGCCGAATCTAAAAGATTTCTAGAAGCAAAGTTCAAGCCGGCATATAATTTTTCTATGATCATCCATAAATTCAAACCATGAGTAGGGCAATTGCGAATCATCAATTTCATTCTTTCCCAAGATTGGGCAACAAGCTCATGATCAAGTTGTTTAAAATTCATAATATCGTTCCTAAGAGTGATAATCTTAGCGGGAGAAAAATACTTAGAGATAAAAGCATCTTTGCACTTATTCCAAGAATCAATACTATTTTTAGGCAAAGACGAAAACCAAACTTTAGCACGATCTCTAAGTGAAAATGGAAATAACTTCAATTTAACAATATCATTATCTGTATCTTTCTTCTTTTGCATCTCACACAAATCAACAAAATTGTTTAGATGGGTAGCGGCATCTTCACTAGGAAGGCCGGCGAATTGATCTTTCATAACGAGATTCAGCAAAGCAGTATTGATTTCACAAGATTCAACATCATTAAGAGGAGCAATCGGAGTACTAAGGAAATCATTATTATTGGTATTTGAGAAATCACACAATTTGGTATTATCTTGTGCCATGGCAACAAGTAATCCAACACACAAGCAAACAGAAAAAGGCAAGCGAAAGAGAGGAGAAGATTAGGAAAGAGAGGGCAAATAAAACGGCAAGGGTGAAGCTTCCCCGGCAACGGCGCCAGAAATAAAGAGAGGAGAGGAAAACGAGAGGCAAATGGCAAATAATGTGGATGCGAGGGAGATAAGTTTGTGATGGGTACTTGGTATGTCTTGACTTGATGGAAGCTTCCCCGGCAACGGCGCCAGAAATCCTTCTTGCTACGTCTTGAGCTTGCGTTGGTTTTCCTTGAAGAGGAAAGGGTGATGCAGCACAGTAGCATAAGTATTTCCCTCAGTTTTTGAGAACCAAGGTATCAATCCAGTAGGAAGTTCCTTCAAAGTCCCACGCACCTACACAAACAAACAAAGAACTCGCAACCAACGCAATAAAGGGGTTGTCAATCCCTTCACGGCCACTTGCGAAAATGAGATCTGATAGAGATAATATGATAAGATAAATATATTTTTGGTATTTTATAATATAGATGCAAAAAGTAAAGATGCAAATAAAAGTAGATTGAAAGCTTATATGATAAAAGATAGACCCTGGGGCCATAGGTTTCACTAGTGGCTTCTCTCAAGATAGCATAAGTATTACGGTGGGTGAACAAATTACTATCGAGCAATTGATAGAAAAGCGAATAATTATGAGATTATCTAGGCATGATCATGTATATAGGCATCACGTCCGTGACAAGTAGACCGACTCCTGCCTGCATCTACTACTATTACTCCACACATCGACCGCTATCCAGCATGCATCTAGAGTATTAAGTTCATAAGAACAGAGTAACGCATTAAGAAAGATGGCATGATGTAGAGGGATAAACTCATGCAATATGATATAAACCCCATCTTTTTATCCTCGATGGCAACAATACAATACGTGCCTTGCTGCCCCTGCTCTCACTGGGAAAGGACACCGCAAGATTGAACCCAAAGCTAAGCACTTCTCCCATGGCAAGAAAGATCAATCTAGTAGGCCAAACCAAACTGATAATTCGAAGAGACTTGCAAAGATAACCAATCATACATAAAAGAATTCAGAGAAGATTCAAATATTTCTCATAGATAAACTTGATCATAAACCCACAATTCATCGGATCTCGACAAACACACCGCAAAAAGAGTTTACATCGAATAGATCTCCACAAGAGAGGGGGAGAACATTGTATTGAGATCCAAAAAGAGAGAACAAGCCATCTAGCTAATAACTATGGACCCGAAGGTCTGTGGTAAACTACTCACAACTCATCGGAAGGGCTATGGTGTTGATGTAGAAGCCCTCCATGATCGATTCCCCCTCCGGCGGAGCGCTGGCGAAGGATCCAAGATGGGATCTCGCGGATACAGAAGGTTACGATGGTGGAAATTATTTTTCGGTGGCTCTCTGGATGTTTTCGGGGTACGTGGGTATATATAGGAGGAAGAAGTAGGTCGGTGGCCGCTCATGGGGCCCAGGAGACAGGGGGCGCGCCCACCAAGGAAGGGCGCGCCCTCCACCCTCCTGGCCTCCTCGAATGCTTCTTGACGTGCACTCCAAGTCCTTTGGATCAGGTTCGTTCCAGAAATCACGCTCCCGAAGGTTTCATTCCGTTTGGACTCCGTTTGATATTCCTTTTCTTCGAAATACTGAAATAGGCAAAAAACAGCAATACGGGCTGGGCCTCCGGTTAGTAGGTTAGTCCCAAAAATGATATAAATATGTAAAATAAAGCCCATAAGCATCCAAAAGGGGTAGTATAATAGCATGGAACAATCAAAAATGATAGATACGTTGGAGACGTATCAGGCCCCTTCAATCGTCGATAGTGAAGCTGTCTAAGGAGAAACCTTCCTCCCCGGACAAATCTTCGTATTCGGCGGCTTCGCACTGCGGGCCAACTCGTTTGGCCACCTGGAGCAGATCGATAGCTACGCCCCTGGCCATCAGGTCAGATTTGGGAGTTTGAACTACGTTGCGGACATCGGTGGAGATTTGATCTTTGCCGGATTCGAGACCGCGGCGACCGCTCCTGGTCACCTTGACGAACATGACCTAAATCTGTTGTCAGACCGCATCTAGGAGATAACTCCTGTGACCACTCCAGCCTTAGATCCAGAGCACACTGTGGCATCCAAGGATTGGAGGTTCAACCCCACAACAAGACCATAGATTCTCCGGCGTTGGAGCCGCACATGGACTTAATCTCACGCAATACTTGTGTCACCAGAACCCCGGACTCTTCTCTGGGTATAAGTTCCGAACCATGCGAGTCTGCGGATACCGAACTTGATCGGTTATCGATCTTCAAGTTCAGCGCCGCAGACATCTTCCAGCACTCGCCCTTGGGCGATGTGCTGAACTCACTAAAAAGCTTGCCCTTGGCGGGGGACTCACAGCCGAACTATGTACGGTTCGAACTAGAAGCTGATGACGGGGAATTTAGCTTCCCACCCACCACCCACTTCATAGCCACTGTCGAGGATTTAATTGACATGCACTACAAAAAAAATACACTTCCGTGATGATACATGTTTGTCACAGTAGGTCACGTTTTTTGTCATGCATGTACATCCATGACGATTTTATGACAGAATCAAGATAGTCATACATGTGCTGTTGTAGAAGTGTTCCATGACATTACCAAAATTATCATCACGGAAGTGTCCACTTCCATGACGATAAATCACGCGTCACAGAAGTGCTTTCGTCAAGGCTGACCGACACGTGGCATCCACCGTAATGGAACAACGTTAAGCTATCGGGTCGGGTTTTGGATCCGATAACCCGTTAACAGCCCCGACCAATGGGAAATTTCCACGTGTAAAATTCTTATTGGCCGGACGAAACACGTGTCAGCTTGTCAGTGGGTCAGATAGGCGCCTATGATATGTCGACACGTGCCACGGCCCACCACTAGCCCATTTAGCTTACAAAGCCGGCCCGTTTGACTTGGTCAAAAGTTAACGGGCTGGCCCATGAAAAGCCTGTTAACGGTCTCTTCGCAAATAGCCCATTTTACGGCCCGTTAACTTACGGCACATTAGGCCCTAAAGGAAATCGGCCCAACAACGCCATGTGGGCCGTCGAATATAACACCAGCCCATTTCACTTTCGGCCCATGTATGGCCCACGACGTCTTTCGTCCCATATGAGGCCTTCGTATCTTTCGGCCCTTTACAGGCCCACGGTGACTCTAGCCCATAATGAACAGTAATTTTCTTTGTACCCGTTAACGGCCCGTGATTTACATGGGCCGTTTCCAGCCCGTGTTAGCTTTCGGCCTATTGACGGCCCATACGTTCTTGGGCTCCTTTTCGGCCCTCGATTACTTCCGGCCCGTTACTGGCCTATTCCCCTAATGGGCTAAATTCGGCCCATGGCAAGAGTCGGCCCGTTACTGGCCTGTTACCCTAATAGGCCAAATTTGGCCCATGGCAAGAGTCGGCCCATTTCTGGCCTGTTAAACCGTTGCGCCGTTTCCAGCCCGTCCTATATTCTGGCCCATTAACGACCCATTATGCCTGTGACAGAATTAAGCCTTTGCTGTCCTATAGCCTGTTAACGGCCCGTTACCGTGCTGGGCCGATACCAATTACGCCCGTTTAGGCCCATGTAGACCCATTTATCCGACGGCCCGAGGCCCACCGATTCTACGGCCCTGTTGGAGGCCCATTTATCGACGGCCCATAGGAGACCCGTGGATTCTACGGCCCGTATATGGCCCATGGTAGTTGCGGCCACTAGCAAACCAGGGAAAAAGAAGACTAGGAAATAAATAAGGTCGAAACTAACGCTAGGCTATTAAGGCGATTGCACGGATTACATCCACTCGGCATCAAAGATCGCCACCAGTGCAAATATAGGGAACACCCTACACTATAAAAAATGGCTTGCTATTTTCTTCAGCCGGTGGCTGCACGTTAAGAATAAATTTTGTATCGCACCAAAACAAATTACAACTATATAACAAAAGGAAGGTTGGCATAAAACTTAACAGTCTAGCAGATAAATGCACCACCAGAAGTTCAGAAGCTCAGTTCATTTGACCTGACTGTTATGTTTTCATGTTGTATTGTCCGATGGAGCACCATAACCCTCGCCTTCATTTCCCCTAGGCTCCTGAGAAACATAGCAAATGTCTGATAGTCTGGTTTCAAAACCATGCATATCTTGACGACATCGAACAATGTCTCTCCTTGTTTCACAAAGGGTCTCTGTTAGGGAATGGACTTGTGTCTGGAGCGCAGATACAACATTGCTTTGAGCTTGCATATCTTGATCATGAGGCAGTTTGGACGATATTGCCTTAACAACCAACCCAGTATTATGCAGGAACGTGCTTTTGGCACTGTTAGTGGACAGGTACTGACCCACTGCAGCAAGAGCTGACATTGCGGTTATAGTTGCCTCGCCACCTTCAGAAGGTGGCGGTTCCACCATTTTTTCCATAGCTCGCTGAAAAGTTGAGGTTTTACATTATTAGTACCAAAACAGAAGATATTAAGGAGGCAACAAAACCAAACAAAATAGCTTTGGTCTATATACAGAACTTATTCTGGTGAACCCATGTAAAATAGTAGTTGTATTTTATTGCAAAGTACATAATAAAACCAGGTTCCAAACATATGACCATGTACCATCGCTAATGTATTGTCTATTTCTTCACATTGTATTGAGGGCTAAGGATAAAGAGACGAAGTTTATAATACAGTAAGGATAGTATGACATCATTCATATCACAAAACAACTAAGAACAGACAAACAGGCAATTGTAACGTTGTGTGGGCAAGTCCAGCACGGAACTAGATTACGGGTCAAGATCAAAGGAACATCACTCCTCTCTTTTAAACCTTGTAAGGTGCAATGATACGCTAAGACAATTGTGTATAAAATTGAAAAGAGTAATAGACATTGGCTACAAACCATGCAGTTCAAGGCACAAGTCAGAGTAAGTAGTAGTTAAAAGGCATGAGGATTAAGGACTTACAACAGCGGCTTTGACTGGTGTAGTCATGCCCTTCTTCTTGCTGGTGTGACAGTCCTTGAAGATTTCCACAGCATTTGGTTCAGGTACTTTTTGGTCCTTGCGGGCTTTCCTCTGCATTTCGAACAAGTCAATATAGATCTGATAATATGGTACAGCGAAAAGAGTGAAACAGCAGCTAATTACAAGAGCCTCGCAGTGTGCAATATAGCTACGAGATCCTGTCGTCTGTTGGAATTTCACTTTCTTACGGTTGGCCTTGTTCTTTGAACAGCTCACCTACAAGAAGATAGATTTGTGTGGCACATGCGTAAATAGGACTTCAACATGTGATCTGATGACATATATATAATGTACCTGATACTTCGGATCGGACCAGTGTTTAACGAGGCCTCTCCAGTCTTCATCAGATATATTTTCCACTGGAGATGTTTGGGCAAGTTCACTGTTAGCCTTGCCTTCAAAGTGAGTTTTCCTCAAGTTATACCGATACTGTCGTAGAGCAGACTTGAAAACATGGGTGCAAGCTTGTCTGGTTGCATCATCTTGGCTATCCAACTTGAACCTCATCTGTTGAAAATTATGGGAGTCTCATTATCAGCAACCTAGAAAGTATTGGACAGAGCAAGACGATATTACTAGTTTCCATACATAACCATACTTAAAGATAAATGGTCGAGGAAGGTGTTGAACTGGGTTTCGTCTTTGTCATTCCTGTACTGAATCCATGTTGGGAGGATACGTACATGACACCTAACAGCAACCGCTGCCTCTGATACTAACTTGGCTGACTCTGTAGCATCACGTGGCCCTTTTAAACCTGCCTCAAAATGGATCTCCATTCTTCCTCCTCTAGATTTAGTTAACCTATCGAGCATTATCCCTGATGTTTGTTTCCTCTTGCGCCTAGGTGCTAGTCCAACAACAAACATAGGAAGTGTTAGTGTACATCAAACTGTGAGACTACATATAAAGAAGCATGCAACTGTAACTTGACTCCAGCAACTACCTTCTTGCTATTGAAGCTCACAAAGTTCATCTAATCTTGCCAACTCATCTTGTGTCAAGAGTGCTTCAGAAGTAGTGTCAGGTGGCAAGGGAGCTTGGGAACGTGCTGCTAGCTGAGTTGACCAACGAGTAAATCGTGCAGCTGGTGGTACTGTGGAAGGTGTTGCAACAACTAGGGTTGTCTCTGCTTGTTTGGTGGCAGCTATTTGTTTCTGTTTGGCTTGTTCTGCAGCTCGTGTAGCATGGGATGCCGTGTTTGTAGAATTTTCCGCTGGACTTTGACCTTCTATTGCACCATCAGTACCAGCAGAATCTGCAGGATTCATCCGCTTCTCATTCCCTGCCATTCTGTGTTTCTTC
Source organism: Triticum aestivum (assembly GCF_018294505.1). Classification (NCBI taxonomy): domain Eukaryota; kingdom Viridiplantae; phylum Streptophyta; class Magnoliopsida; order Poales; family Poaceae; genus Triticum; species Triticum aestivum. Next base: position 160,781,305 of record NC_057814.1, on the reverse strand, counting down.
CTCTTTCTCTGTGCCATGTTAAGTCAAGCCGACAAGAAAAACGAATAAAAATTTAGTTTTTCAGAACAAATTGATGTGTGATGCAGATGAACTGAACTTTGATGTTAGACAACCACATGATAGGAGGATGTAATATGTATGAAAAACAGGACGGAAGAGATAACCAGAACTATGATGTGTAAACTAAGAAGAAGACATTTCACCAAATTAGAAGCAATGCAATGGAAGGTAGACACCATATGAAAGATGCTACAAATATCACTCTGCCAAGTTAACAGTGTCTCATCATAAATGGCGTTTAAACAAATGTGAAGCAGTACAAGAAATAAATCATATGCAAGATGCAAACAACATCACACTACCATGTTAGAGGTCACTCGTCATTAGTGCCATTGCATATTCACAACTTATGATGTGTAAACAAAGGAGAAGGCATTTCAACAAATTAGAAGGAATGAAAGCTAGACACCATATGAAAGATGCAACGAATATCACTCTACCAAGTTAAAACTGTCTCGTCATAAGTGCCATTTCAACACATTATTAGTACAAGCTAGAAAAGAATGTGAGATGTAACCTATATCACACTCCGAAGTCAAACATGTCTTATGATAAGTGATTGTTGCAGGTTACACAACAGTAGTAATTTGATGTAAGAACATGGTGTGATAGACATATATTGTATGTTCTAGAAACAGGAACACGTGTCTTATTCAAGAATAATGTGTAAAGTAAGCAGATGGAATTCAACAAAATTAGAAGCAATACAAGCTAGACATCGCACATAACATGCAACCACATATAACAGTGCCAAGTTAGAGGGAGCACCGGTGATGCTGCACTAGGGGAGACGTGCTCATCATAAACACAGCTTTGTTGAGTGTCTATGCATGTGTTGTCTTGGAAATCATCTTGGGTGTGTGGAGGAGTAGAAACTGTAGAGGCCCTCCGTTCGGAAGGAGCACCTTTATCCGCTGCCTTGCTAACTTCCTTCCGCTTTATTGATTTTGAATTGTCAAGTAAAAACGACAAGAAAAAGCAATAAAATTCTCTCTTCAGAACTCATTCATGCATGATACTGACAATCACTACTTTGATGTAAGGCAAACACATGATACCATGATGGAATATGTACGAAAAACAGGACGGCATGGCATGTTCACAACTGTTTGTGTAAACTAAGCAGAAACCATTCCAGCAAATAAGAAGCAATGCAAGCTAGACACCACATGAAAGATGCAACCAATATGACTCTGCCAAGTTAAAAGCGTCCCATCATAAATGGAATTTCAACAAATTAGAAGGAGCGCATGCTATAAATCATATGAAAGATGCAACTAATATCGCACTGCATATACTAAAGGTGTCTCGTCATATTGATTGATGCGGGATACAAAAAACAATAGTTTTATGTAAGGACATGCTTAATAGACAGATGTACTATGTACTAAATACAGGAAGGCATGTCACATTAACATGTATAATGTATAAGCTAAGCAGACTAGCACATGCAGTTTAACCAGATTGGAAGAATTACAATCTAGACACCATATGCAACATGCAACCACATATCACGCCGCCAAGTTAGAGCAGGCACCTGCGATGCTAGTGTAGGGGAAATGATGTAATCAACTACAGAGCTACATTCACTATCTTCATCTAGCATTTCTGTTTCTTGAGAATCATGTCAGGAGGCTGACGCTGCATTCTTTAAATGAGGAGTAGTCCCCTTGCCTGCCTGCCTCGTCATAAGTGATTGATGAGGGATACACAAGAACATTAGTTTGATGTAAGAACATGGTTAATACACAGATGTACTAGTATGTACCAAAAATAGAAAGGCATGTCATATTCAAAGGTATAATGTGTAAGCTAAGCAGATGCAATTTAACCAAATTGGAAGCAATACAAGCTAGACATCCGGCTGGAGTGGTGAGCATGATCATCTAGGACCTGAGAGCCTGGTGGGAGGCGGGCTGCTTCGCCACCATCGCGGCTTTTTAGTTGGCTTCCAGGTGATGCCTCTCTTTGCTGGGCTTGTCACTGGCTCGGCCAGTGCCCTGACTAGCTATTTGTCTTTTGGTGCTCACGGGATGGTGGTTCATGTAAAAAATATCTTTCCTTATCTTAATAAAGACCGACTTCGGCCTTTCGAATACAAGCTAGACACCATATGGAACATGCAACCACATATGACACCGTGAAGTTAAAGCAAGCACCTGGGATGGTGGTTCATGGCGAGAGAGATCATCAACTCCAGAGCTACGTTCCCCGTCTCCATCTGCTGACACTACACCCTTTAAAGTCTTGAACGTGTCTGGCTTAGCCGCCTACCACGCTGGAGCGACTTCTCTCTTATGTTTTGTGCTTCTGTCAAGGCAGGGTCTGAAATACCCTTGCATAAAAACACAATAGTGAGAGTATGGGTGAAGTGTGTGCAGAACTAGTGCGCTGTAAAAGTAGCAGATAGCAGGTGGCTGAAAAATAAATGACAGGAGACATATGATAGCTCTACAACATTGCATGTCAAACAAAATTAGATTCTACTCCGTATGATTTTGTAATATATGAGCACAGGAAATGCAGGTACTCCTCGAGCACACCACCACATGTGGTCATATCTAAGATAACAGTCGACTGAAAATAAATAGGTCAGTCGATTTTTTTAATGAACCATCCGATCTATAAGGAATGGGCAGATGGCCTTTGTCTACCTCCCGCCAGTCACTGTTGACGATCTTTCTCGAACCGCCAGCGACCACCGGCCCAGACCCATGCCTCCGCCGCCCCGCCCTCCCCTCGACCTCACACCACCGCCGTGCTTGGTAGCGCCCCTAGGCTATCCCTTTAATCCCGGCCGACCTCCAGATCGGGCGCTAGTAGCTCTAGGCCACACACGTACCTAAGATAAACACCAAGGCGCTGCTTACCCGGCGTAATAGGCGTACTAGCGCCTGTTACGCCGGGGAATGCTTCCGTTAATTGGGAATCAACTGGCCAGAAATTGAAATTCAGGGAGGTGACGGACCTCTAGCTAAGGTGAAATAGTATATGAGGAGAAACCTTGTGCATCGCGAGTTACTAGGAACATCTAGTATCAAGAAAAAGCGGTCAACTAGTGTCTTCTGTGGGATGAATACCGTGCAAGCAGAGACGTAAGATTTGCACGAATAAGGGAAGAGGAGTACCTTTTTCGGTTGCCGGTGTGGTCACCTCCACGTGTCGCGCCGATCTTCTTCTTTTTACCGGGGAAACCGATGTTCTGGAGGGTGCAGGCTTGGACGAACCCATGGCCAAATTGTTGACTGTGTTGCCGTGGCCGTATGTCGGCGGAGGGGAAGCAGATCCGAGGTGGCGAAGGACGGCGTAGCAGGAACAGCTCCGGTGCGGTGGAGGGTGGCGAAGTTGGAGCGGCAGCGGTGAGGCGCAGGACGGCGTGGTTGAACTGGCTCGGGTACGGACGGCTCGGCCTCGGCTTCAACTACTAGCCGTGGAGGGCGTTGCGGTTGAGGTTGCGGTGGACGACGATGTCGGGGTATCGGCTCCGGCGTGATGGAGGAGGGCGGCGGTTGATGGGTGGGATGGGGTGGCGGACGGAGGATGCCGGGGTTTCGCGGCTGGTGGAGAGGTAGTTTTGGCACCCACGGAGTACGAATGGGGAATCGGACGGGTGGGGGAACCATGTTTCGGTCTAGGACGCGCTTGTTTTTGGCTTTTTTGAACAGAAGATGGGACGCGCTTGTTTGAAATTTGGGGAAAGTACAAACTTTGCCCCCTCTTAAATTTCGGACCTACTGCGGGCTGGGGGTAGGATGGTAATCCTAGGTGTCCCAAATAGTGGGCGGGAGCGATTTCGGCCGCGCGCATGTGTGCTTAGGCGGCCATTGTGTATGAATGTTTTTCGGAGGCGGTTGCGTGGCGTCTAGATGAAGCTACAAACCTACCCCGGTTTAGACCTTTGGACGTCGGGCCGGTAGGTTTCACGGGTCGGAGTTATTAGAAAAGTAATTTCCTTGTACTACCAAACATTGGTCTCACGCGGTTTCGGGCGAGTAGATGCTCTTTTGGCGCTTCGTTCGAAATTTTGAAACACAAGCATTCACGTTTAGAGTACTCTTGAACTATGAGGATTGACCTAAATAGACAACGTTATATTTGACCTTGTATGTTTGAAAACCTCATTAAATTATCCACTTCTTTTTTAAATTTTGACACTTGAAAATCCTATAACTACGATTATTCTGGAATGGAGGAGCTAAATTTGAATCTATTTTGTACATGACTACATATGCTATTATGTACAAAATCAGAGCAAAGATTGGTGCCCCCATAATTTAGGTATGGTTTACAAATGCCATGATATCAAATTCAAATAATTGAATGGACTTCATGTTGAATTCGATTTTTTTAAACCACCTTAAGTTGAATTCAAATGTATGCTAGTTCATAGGTAGCTATTTATAATGTTCATTGTGTAACTTTCGTATGTATGATGTGCTTTACACACACAACATGAACTATACTCACGTTTATATTCGATTGCTAAAGCGATGCATTGTCTGGAGTTCAAAATACTAACTATGTGGATCAATTGTGTCGAATAATAACATAGACATGCTCAAATTCGATAGAATCTAGATGTCTGATGGATCAATGACCGCTCCTTACGCGAATTGCAAATATCATGATCCCATCCTAATATTTGGATACAATTTATATCTTTAATCAATGTGTACAGCAGTCTTTTACGTGTAGTTTCACTCTCCATCGGTGGTCTCTCACACATGCTCACACACTCTCTCCCGAGGTGTCTTTCTCGCACACATGCTCTAGATATAACCCTCCCTCCCTCTCGTAACCATTTACAACTGTTTTCACTAACCTTTATCACAAGCACTCTTCCTCTCGCAAACATACACACGCACAATCCCCATCGACCCTTTCTATATACATGGACCTGCCTACGTGTCTCATGTACGCACATTATCTTTAGGCCTGTCTCTCACGCATTGTCTCACACCTCTCTTCCTAATCGACGAGTATGATTCTAGCAGAGCATTCTGTAGGATGCGCCTTAAAGTTAGGTTGGATGAATAGTAATATTAGAGATAAAGGGGTTACCTTAGTCCGAGAACCTAGGGTTACAAATCCTAGCCGGCTTTGTTAGTGGACACAGAGTCCTTCACAATTCTGCTATCTTTGTCTTGTACGACTAGTCATCCATGGGTCTTCCTAAATGCGTCACGGGCCGACCAATGTGGCGCAGGACGGAACCGAACGAAGGGCCTCACCTCGACCCACCGGACCTCACGCGGTGACACACCCTCTGCCCCCACGTCTCATTATCTTCTCACACCCACACATACCAACACAAACACCACACATAGAGAAAATTTCTCCTGGTGCTTCTATTCCCTCCCCCCTTGCATATACACACTCAAGGGAACGGAATCTCTCGTCGTGACGTCATATTCTTCTCTCTCTCTCTATGGACCACTCTCATATCTCGTGCTATCTCTCCCACGCCCCCCCCCCCCGTCGGCCCCTCTATCCATGCCTCTCTCGAATACGTAATACACACACATGCCTCTCTAGGCCCCGCCAAATGCATCAACTACACATTCACACATGTTACATCACGTACCCCATTGATCTAAAAAGCCCTCTCTTCACGTTTATTTCGCATACAACATTCCTTTTGAATAAAGTGTGGCCAAAAAATTATTTTAGAGTTTCTACATATATACAACATTACAAAGTTATATGGAGGAGTACGAACGCTAATTTGCATTGCATGGTGCCCACAATGATATTTATTCCGCACTGTGAATTTGTATATTTTTATACTATATACAAAGTTAGTCATAATAAAGAGAAACGAAGAGCATCTCTCTCTCCATCGCATACCCCCCCTGTACGCCCCTTTCACGTATGCACACAAAACTATCTCCAGGTCCTCTAAAAGTAAGCCCCCAGAAAATTCATGCATGTTTCATCTTTCTCTCGCGATATATGCAATGACGATCATTGTATTTGAAGCGAAAGCACGATACGTACATTGGACTTCAGAATCCACTCATTACGGTCACCATTTACGTTTAGTGGTTATTATACAGTCACGGGCTCACCGTACAACTCTGTATTTGCTCATGACATGACTAGTTGACCAGGTAAACGCTCCATGTGGCACCTCTAGTGTTGCATCACATTATCTCACTGCCATCGTGCCCACCTGTCGACTTGTATCTACTCTACATCTACACTCTTATAAAATACATAAAATACACTCTTATAAAAAACAGAGTTGGTGATGATGGTGTGCCTGCCATCCTGCAATATAGGCCGTCCGATTTATATCTGACGGATAGGAAAGAAACTATGGCAATTTTGCAAAAAGGTACCCACACACCTCTCCACATTTGCAAATAAGGCCTTCCCTCATTCATCCTTTTCTCTCACAAGATAAACAAGTCATACAAACGCATCTTGATGTTACGTGCAACGCACGGGCATCTTTGCTAGTAAGAATGAAAACAAAGGACAAAAAAATATTTGGACGGTGGTTCGAAGTCATGACCGCGGGCACAACGGACAAGGTGGCCTTGTATTGGTACGCTGAGCCAGTGAGCCGTCTGTTTTAACACACATGAGTTGGTGTCGTGATTATACACACACGCACGCATGCACACGAAATGCATCCACGCAACACTCACACAAACACATGCACCCACGCACGCACGCAACACTCACACGTACACATGCAGCCACGCACGCACACAATACTCACACACACACACGCACGCAAGCATGCACACACCAGTACACCACATGACAACACACACTCTCACGCTCAAGTGCTCAACCTACACGTGCATGCGCACACATCAGGCCCTGACAGACACATACACAACCAGGTGATTCCCGCGCACGGGTTGGAGCCTTGTCGCGCCTGCGTAAATTTGTGTTTATCTGACTTTTTCCCTATGCGAACTGACAGGTGGGACCCACAAGGAACGTGGTCAATTTAACTAGTCAACATGGCGCCACGCAGACTATTTGGCCGGTCAACAGAGTGCAATCCGATGCTGAACCGTGACCAAGTGACCGTGTAATCACCGCAAAACGTATATAGTGACCGTAATCAGCTTATTCTGAAGTTCGGTGACCGTATTACGCTTTTCTCTCTGTAGGCCCTCCAAAACTACATCTCTACACGTTCTCGCATGTTACAGCACTACTACTACACTCTAACACAATAAATCATATGTGTTTTTAGTTTTACTAGATATCATATTGTTACTTATAATTATTCAGTTTGCATACATTAAAATTGCCTTTGAAATGTATGGCCAGTATCATCTACCGCGCGGGAAAAATCCCGCCCTTTCCTGTTTAATCGGGTTAGTATCGATGGATCGTGCAAAACAGCAAAACTATAGTACTATAAAGTACAAGTGATAGTTCACTGGGCCGTCGTGTCGTCTACTCCTCCGTCGTAAGAGTGGAGCGCTTGCTTTCATAAATCTTCTAGTCCCTTTCGCCGACATGTGGGACATCAAGCTACCGGGTCCACGTGCCATACCGGAATACAGTGCAGAGCAGCCGGGGTGAAGCACCCCAGTCATGGCGCCGGCGTTGTAATGAGCAATGAGGCATCAAATCACAAAGCTGCACCTTTCCCGCAGTTAAGTTGGAGGGACGAAGTAATAATGCGAAAAAAAGAAGTTGGAGGGATGAAGCAACCATCATTTCACTCGTTGCTGAATCCGCTTCTCCCTCATCTTCTTCAACTTAACCACGTGTTGCTTCTGCCGTTGTTCTGCCTCATGTGGGACGCGGATCGGCTTGGTAAAGCACTGACACGTGGGACCGCATGTTAGCAAACCTCCAGGACAACGTCCTCCGAAAATAAGAAACCTCCCTCGCCATCCGCGCGGCAAAATCACCTCCTTTTTACTAATCTTGATTCTATAATTTTTAAAATCAATATAATTGAGATTTGTATAGATAGCACATAGGATCAAAACCAAGTGGTACGGTTAAGGGCATTCACAATGTGTAGCCAAATGTGAAAATAGCTTTTGGCATCTTGGGAACCATTGTGGACGGTGTTGCCAAAGCCAAAAAGATGGAACCGAAGCTCCCTGATTGATTGATTGATTGATTGAAGGAATAGAAAATTGCAACGTCTCTCCTCTTTCTCCCATGCTTGGACGCATGTAGTACAGTATAGAGCACAGAGTCTACTCCCCTATCCCTTCTATCACAAATCACAAAGCAGTGAGGCGTCAAATCACAAAAGCACGGATGAAGCAACCATCATTTCACTCTTTGCTGACTCCGCTTCTCCATCGTCTTCTTCGAGAAGCCATCTCACCGCACTAGTACTCCTAGTAGTACTAGTCCTTTGGTTCAACGGACTTCCTGGATGCAAATAAGGCGGTTGTCTCGGCTTGCAGGCGGCACTTGCGAACGCACTTCGCCAAACCATAAAAAAAAAGATATCGTCGACGTCACCGCAATGGGGAAGGAAGTCAAATATAGTTACTACCTCCATTTTTTTGTACACAAGGCCAGTATATCAAAATTACAATTTGCAAAGGGCCACTAACACTAATCGAGGCAAAATTGATGGGGTTAGCAACCAAGGACATTAATATCCCCTGCATGCATGCGGAAGTGAGAAGGTTGGTTTGCATGGCGCTGCATTAATCAAGTGATGAGGAGTGAGATAGTTAGCTCTTTGGTCTTTGGAGAAAAAAATACGCATTAATTGACACGTGAAACGAGGATTTGTATCGATTAAATCCCGCGAAGGAAAACCCCGCCTTTGTTTTTTAACACTAGTACTCCTAGTACGTACGTACTTATCCTGTTTGGGTCTAGGCCTTGCATTGCCAAACTTCGCCACACATTTTTGCCAAGCTTGCCTAAAGTTTTCAAAATGAGAAGGAGGTACACTTGCGCACTGAAGGAAATATGCCCTAGAGGCAATAATAAAGTTATTATTTATTTCCTTATTTCATGATAAATGTTTATTATTCATGCTAGAATTGTATTAACCGGAAACATGATACATGTGTGAATACATAGACAAACAGAGTGTCACTAGTATGCCTCTACTTGACTAGCTCGTTGATCAAAGATGGTTATGTTTCCTCTGAGCTGCCACACACCTACAGTAAAATGAAGAATTTCCTTCGTGTAGTTGGAATTGGATATGATATGATCCATGTTTGTAAGAATAATTGTGTTCTATTCCAGAAGGATTATGCCAACTTAAGTGAATGCCCGAAATGCAAATCATCAAGATGGAAAGATGGCGATGTTGTGAAAAGGATTCCTCATAATGTTCTGAGACATTTTCCAATTACACCAAGATTGCAGAGGTTGTTTCATGATGCTGAAACAAGAGAGGATGTACTGTGGCATTCTAGGAACCAGGAGTACAGAGATCAGAATGTAATGAGCCATCCATCTCATGGTAGTGAGTGGAAAAGCTTCAATGATAAACACAAAGAGTTTGCTGCTGACCCGAGAAACATTAGACTTGGCTTAGCTTCAGATGGATTTAACCCATTTGGCCACCAGAGCGCCACATATAGCATGTGGCCAGTGCTTGTTATCCCTTACAACATGCCTCCAAATGTCTGCACCAAGGAATCAAACTACATGATGGCCTTGCTCATCCCAGGTCCAAAAAGTCTTGGAAAGGATTTTGATTTGTTCATGGAGCCTCTTATGGAGGAACTTCAACAGCTATGGAAGGGTGTTCTCACTCGAGACCTATATAGCAGCCCACCAGCTGATTTCTTTCTGCGTGCTGTTATAATTTGGTGCATCCATGATTATCCGGCTTTGGGCACTATGTCAGGGCGAATGACACATGGTTACAATGCGTGTGTTTGCTGTGACAGGAATCTGCTGTCATGCGTAATACTTAGCAAGATCTGTTACATTGGACACCACCGTTTCCTTGCCAAGGACAAGCCGCATCCTAGAAAATACCAAAGACATGTGTTCAATGCAAAGCATGAAAACCGTGATGCGCCAAAGAGGCTCACCGCCGATGAGTTGCAAGTGGAATTGGAGAAGGTCAGGCATATTACACCAGGAAACCATCCTGGTAATGGTAGCGGGAAAAGGAAGTGTGGCAGGGCAGAAGAGAGATTATTGTTTACCCGCAGGTCCACTTTGTGGGACTTGGAGTATTGGAAAGATTTGGATCTGCGGCATAATCTTGATGTGATGCACATCGAGAAAAATATATGTGACATCATTATCGGCACACTTCTTAATATTGAAGGCAAGACGAAAGATACCTTAAAATCTAGGATTGATTTGACACACCTGGGTATCAGAAAGGATTTGCAGGTGCAACATGAAGGTAAACCACGGGATATGGCACTAGTTGTGTACGTCTTGGACAAGGTAAAAAGAAAAGAATTCTGCGAGGTCCTGTCACGTGTGAGATTCCACATGGATTTGCTTCCAACCCTGAAAGGAGAGTCAGTGCAGATGGAAACAAGGTACAAGGGTTGAAAACTCATGACTGCCACGTCCTACTTCAAAGGGTTTTACCTGTTATCCTTAGAGGATTGGGCCGCCCTGACTTATACAGAGCAGTTGCAGAGTTGGGACAATTCTTCAGGGAACTCTGCAGTAGAAATATCAGGATAGATGCTTTGGAGCATCTTAGAGACAAGATACCAACTATCCTATGCGACCTTGAGAAGATATATCCTCCAGCCTTCTTTGATGTGATGGTGCATTTGGCTGTTCATCTACCTGATGAGGCACTACTTAGAGGTCTAGTACAGTATGCCTGGATGTACCCTATTGAAAGGCGGCTAGGCACTTTCAAGGGCTATGTTAGGAACAGAGCTAGACCCGAGGGTTCCATTGCAGAGGCCTACATTGCTACAGAAGCGTTGACATTCTGCTCAAAATACATTGAAACAGCTGATCAGCTTAGCAAAGAGGTGGGTGAAGACAATCCCGGGCTCAATGTTTTCGATTATTCTGTTCGAGTTACAGGGAAGAGTCGACAAGAGGACAAACCTAAAGATTTGGACAAAATGGTTTGGTATGTGTTGAATAACTGTCCTGAGATACTACCTTATATCAAGTAAGTGCAGTACTGCAGCTTATACATCATAATCTACTAAACTTGCAGCACATTCTTATATATTTAGATGTTTGACGCGATCACTATGTTGTGCAGCATCTACAAAGAGGAGTTACTGCCGCAAAATCCAAGAAACATTGACAAACTGGTTATGGCAGGATTTGCGAAATGGTTCAAGAACCATGTAAGCTTTTGAAGTGCACTGTCAGTTTTTTTAATATATTGAGTACATAAGATGATCAGCTTGTCTATTTTCTAACCATAGGTTAAGAAGATGCGGGAGGATGGGCAGGCAGTTGATGATGCCCTTTACTCACTAGCAATGGGTCCTGATACTCGGGTAAGACATTATGAATCTTGCGTTGTTGGAGATGTGCACTACAACACCCTTGCACGAGACGAAGGCAGGAAGACACAAAACAGTGCCATCATGAGCATGGATACGTATGACAAAGAGACAACTGAAATGTATGCTAACATAACAGACATTGTTCAGTTGCAGTATATCTCCAGTTTCGAGGATCATCGGTGTGTGGTTCTGTTGTGCTGTCGTTGGTATAACCTGTTTTCCAGGATCGCAAAACCCAGAGCTGATGATTATTTCAAATCCATCAATGTCAAGGCGGCGTACCAGACCAACGAGCCTTTTATTTTGGCAAATCAAGCAACACAGATATTTTTCTTGGAAGACACATTTGCACGTAGCGATGATTGGAGAGTATTGCAATGGTTTGAGCAGAGGAATTCGTTTAATGAAGTTGCACAACAAGATGATGCTTACACTGCTCCTGATGTACAAGATAACACAGATGTTCCTAATATCTTTGAGAACCATCACGTCAATGACGCCGGCAAAAAGATTGCCTGTCGTGCTGTGGACATACAAGAGTTGATCAAGAGGAAGCCAACGTTCGAGGACGTTGAGGACGAAGAAGAAGATGACACCGTGGGGAATTACGATTCAGACTGATACACATGGCGAAGATGTTGACACTGCTGCTGCGGATGATGATTACATTGCTTTTTTCGTATTTGCCTGTCAGAAGACGTTTTTTATCTACTATGTGAAATTGTGTTTGCTATGACAACTGAAACCTGATGAACATGTTGTTTAGTATTTTGTTGTGACAACATCACTTGTTATGTATGCTGATTTGTGTTTGGTGATTGTATGACAACTAAAACATGATGACATTGTTGTTTAGTTGTACTCATATTTGGCTGTGAAACTTGAATTTGATGACATAGTTTGTTGTTGGACTACAATTTGCTCGACGTCTTCGAATGAGAACAAAGCTGACCCGACAGGGCCTCTGCTATTTATTTATTTATGAGCAAAAGGGGATACCCCCTGATTTCCATTAATAGAAATCATTAGATGTTCACAACACTACGCCCAGCCTGCTACACAGGTTTCATTCATTACTAGTTTCAGCAAAGTTCTCATGTCGTAGCCACTGAATACATCACGAGTGCTACATACACTGCAAATAAAGAGACAATCATCCTACAGAGCACATCGATTTGCCCATTATCTTCACAAGCTCTTTCATCTCCTCATTGCTGTCAAGGCCGTTCAACAGCTGTTGCTTTGCCATGATCATAGGAACTGCATCTTTAACCTTCTGCTCTGCATCTTCCTCTTCTGTCGTTCCTTCAGTTACTTGTCCAACACCCCAACCTGCTGGTATTGGGATTCCTCGGCTAACCAAATAATCAGCGTAGTTGCATTCCCCCACATCAGCAACTTCCCAGAAATACAAATCACATGAATCTTCCCTTTTCTGCACAAATCAAATTGGAAGATCATCAACCAAACTATTAAAAAAGCAGCAACTGAAAGCAGCAGAACAACACTTAAACATATTATTACCCCATGATTCGGGCATTTGTAGAAGACTCAGCCAGGGTTGAGGATTGTGGTTGAGACGCGACGGATGACTCTGCATGATTTGCAGCAGTGGCACCACACCAACGGCAGTGGGTTGCGATGAGCAATCGGCTGCAGTGCGCGTGCCGGCGGGGGTGTGATGAGACCCACATGCGATGGTACGGGTGGTGACTTGGCGCATATCTGGTTGTTGCCTGCTGAAGAGCAGGTGGACGAGCAGCCAGTGGACATGGTTGCTGCGGCCAGAGCTTCTGATGCTAGGCAGAGTAAGTAGAGAAGAGGAGAAGCGAACGTTGGATATGTCAGTTTCATTACTTGCAGAGTAGCATAGCACCATATATAGTCGTAGTCTAGGTTTGGATTCGAACCAGCTACAGGAGCACGTCTCTCTTTTTTCTAAAACTCGGCAACGTCTCTTTACTGGTACACCAGCTTGTTCTGTACGCCTTCCCAATTCTTTGATTTTCTTTCCCTTTTTTGCAAGGAAGGAAGGAGGACAAAATTGAGAGTTCCTGGGACTCGAACCCAAGACCTCTCGGTTGAAAACCAAGGGTGCTAGTCACTTATGTGGCGAACGTTCCCTGTGAGGAGGACGGCAGACGAACGCATTTTCCTCGCAGTTTTCTTCCTACATATAAAAAAGTATGCTACTTGGTGTCCGCTTAGTCAACAAACGATTGTGCCAACCTTGATCATTGGATTGACATTCAACGTCTGTCGCATTTCTTCAGTCTCTTCTTCCTCGAGCCGCCAAAGCCAAACCAGTGCCGGCGGGACCGCCTGCTCCCGCCTCCCACGGCTGGCTGTTATCTTCCCCGGCTCCTGTTCGTTCCCGTCCGAGGCCTCACCATCGTCCTCCGCCTTGGTTCGCTCGCTGCGGCGCCGCCCTCCAGTGTTGTCAACATGGCCAACAACCGAGAGGAATAAGGAGATGACTGTACATGGTGAGGGTGATAGTAGGGACCTAGCAGCGCGCGCAGTAATTTTTTTTTGGGACGGAGAAGGGTATCAACTGGGTTGTGCGGGAACCGTGGCCTGTCTAGCCTAGGCTTTTATTTCATATGTTTAGCACATGACCAGCCCAGTTTGTTTTTTTTCCTTTCTGAAAAATGGCTAGCCAGCTATTTTGTTTTTTGCAGAATAACCAACATAGGCCTACTTGCTTTTCTATGCCCTGCTGGGCCGGAAATCTTTCAAGACGAGGAGGGATGCATTTTGCCCAGAAAATGGGCCATAAGTAATAAGAAATGGGCTATAAGTAATAAGAAATGGGCTGTAAAATGAAAAAATACAGCAATAGGCAATTAGTTCCAAAATACTGTTTTCTTTCGGATTTTGATATTTTGAATTTCATTGTTTTTGTGCGGATAAAATTTCATTGAATTTAAATTAAGGTATATTTAGATTTAAAATTAATTTGAATCTGGCTAGAAATTTTGGGTTGTATGCTGTTTGCGACAAATTTGGAGGCTGATTTGTGGGTCTACTAGGTTGACGAGTACTTTGGCTTTGTCAACTTAGTCCACAAACGATTCTAGCAGCAGTGACCGTTGGATGTTAATCCAACGGCCGTGCTACTTCTTCAATATCTGATCTTCTTGCTCCAGCCGCCCAAACTAGCTCCGGTGGGATTGCCTGCTCCCGCCTCTCGTGGCCGGCTGTGCTGCCGCACAGGCCGCACCGCCCCACCCTACTTCATTGCTGGCCAGGCCATTCCTCTACTCACCCACACCACACCTCCTGTTATTTCATGGCGACGGCAGCCGGACCAGTAAACCCTCGTACTCCCCACCGCATGGGCAACCATTGCCGAGTCTTCCCCGGCTCCGTGTCGTTCCCTTCCTAGGCCTCGCCCTCGTCCACCGCCATGGTGCTCTCGGCACGGCCTGGTTAACGTGGTCAACGAACGACATCCATCGGCCGTGGACTGTACGTGGAGAGGCTGACAGCTGGGTCCATGGCCGCACACAAGGAAATGCCTCCTTATTATGCGCAAAATAATGATTCCTCCACCTGATAGCTGGGACCCACCGGAACTGCCTCTGTATTTCGCGAAAAAACGTTCCCCCGAAGACATGTTGGACCCACCAGCTATATCTTCGCACGCAAGGAAGTGCCTCCTTATTACGCACACAAAAATGAATACCCCCTACTAGCTGGGACCCACCATAGTGGGAGGATGACTAGTGGGCCAACTAAGTTGACGGGGACGGAGGGCTTTGTCAACTTAGTCAATATGAACGATTCTAGCTCCAGTGATCGTACGATGTCCATCCAATGGCCGTAGTGCTTCTTCAACCTCTGGTCTTCTTGCTCCAGCCGCCCAAAGCAGCGCCGGTCGTGCCGCATGCTCCTGCCTCCTGTGGCCGGCTGTGCTGCCGCGGAGGCCTCACCGCCCCCTACTATTCCCACTGCTAGCCAGGCCCTGCGGTGACGGCAGCCTCACACCGCAGCCGAACCAGTGAACCCTCGTACTCCTCTCCGCACGGGCTTCCACTACCGTGTCTTCCCCGGCTCTGCGTCGTCCCCTGCCTAGGCCTCACCGTCGTCCACCGCCATGGTGCTCTCGGCGCGGCCTGG
Source organism: Triticum aestivum (assembly GCF_018294505.1). Lineage (NCBI taxonomy): Eukaryota > Viridiplantae > Streptophyta > Magnoliopsida > Poales > Poaceae > Triticum > Triticum aestivum. The sequence continues at coordinate 160,765,706 of NC_057814.1, read as the reverse complement.
TCAATGTGGTCAAGGAACGACTTCCATCGGACGTGGACTGTACGTGGAGAGGCTGACAGCTGGGTCCACGGCCGCAGCAAGGAAGTGCCTCCTTATTACGCGGAAAATAATGATTCCTCCACCTGACAGCTAGGACCCACCGGACGGGCCACTGTATTTCACAAAAAAAACGTTTCCCCCTGACTGTTGGGACCCACCAGCTACATCTTCGCACGCAAGGAAGTGCGTCCGGGAAAAAAAACGATTCGCCCCCTAACTGCTGGGACCCACCAGCTACATCTTCACACGCAAGGAAGTGCGTCCGGGCAAAAAAAACGATTCGCCCCCCTGACTGCTAGGACCCACCAGCTACATCTTCGCACGCAAGGAAGTGCGTCCGGGCAAAAAAACGATTCGCCCCCCTAACTGCTAGGACCCACCAGCTACATCTTCGCACGCAAGGAAGTGCCTGACAGTCGGGACCCACCTGGTCGAAGCGTACGTAGTGTTGTCATTCTGGTCGCGAACGTGTACGTACATACTGGTGGATGTAGAGGCGCGCACGTGTCGTAGTAGAGGCGCGCACGTGTCGTAGTAGAGGCGCGCATGTAGCATGTACACGTACGTACAACGGCTAGGGTGCAAGAAAGAAAATACGGCCACGTACGTACATACGGGCGGGGTCTCGAATGCCTACTCGCGCATACGTACGGCCAGGGCTCGTGTACATGGCTGGGTCGGAACGGAGAAACAGCATCGTCGTCGTGTTCATGGGGAGGCAACGGAATGCGTCATGTTCATGGGGAGGCAACGGAATGCATCGTGTTCATCGGGAGGCAACAGAACGCGTGGGAGCCAACCGGCTGGGTCGAAACGGAATGCGTGGTCGTGTTCATCGAGAGGGCTTGGACGGAATAGGCGATGGAAACGAGGCCTGGCGTACCGCACAACGGAGGAAACGGACCTCCTACATTCGGAACGGGGTCCTGTTGATCGGGAGGGGTATGGCGTACCGCAAAACGGAGGAAACGGACCTCCTACGGTCGAAACGGGGGTCCTGTTGATCGGGAGGGGTGTGGCATACCGCAAAACGGAGGAAACGGACCTCCTACGGTCGAAACGGGGGTCCTGTTGATCGGGAGGGGTGTGGCGTACCGCAAAACGGACGAAACGGACTTGTGTTGGAGCGCTATGGTCGAAACGGGGGTCCTGTTCATCGGGAGGGGTGTGGCGTACCGCAAAACGGGACTCCACGGGATACTGTTCATCTCCACCGTCGACCTCCTCCAGCCTCCACGGGCTACCGTCGACCTCCTCCAGCCTCCACGGGCTCCTGTTCATCCAGCCTCCACCGCGCGCTACTCCACCGGCTACTGTTCAACCACCCCTCCACGGGCACCCCTCCACCATCTACTGTTCATCCAGCCCTCCACACCACGGGGTCCTATTCAACCACCCCTCCACGGGCACCCCTCCACCGTCTACTGTTCATCCAGCCCTCCACACCACGGGATCCTGTTCAACCACCCCTCCACGGGCACCCCTCCACCGTCTACTATTCATCCAGCCCTCCACACCACGGGGTCCTGTTCAACCACCCCTCCACGGGCACCCCTCCACCGTCTACTGTTCATCCAGCCCTCCACCCCACGGGGTCCTGTTCATCCAGAGGCAACGCCACCGCTCACTGTTCAACCAACCCCCCCCCCCCCCGCAACGCTCACTGTTCATCCCAGAGGCAGCATCGATCGGCTTCAGTTAGCAGCAGTAGCAAAGGAATCGCTCGATCGGGTTCAGTTAACAGCCATCGATCGATCGCTCGGGTTCAGTAACGCGTAGCCTGCAGTGCAATCGCTCGGGTTCAGTTAGAGCCCAACGCCTCGCTCGGGTTCAGTTAGAGCCAACGCCTCGCACACACGCGCGTACGTGTACGAGAGAAACGCGCATCGCTCGGCCCCCGACCTCCCACCGTAACCGGGAACTCCCTGAAATTTTCCTCGCTCTCGCTTCTACCACGGTTTTTTCCGTCATGGACGGCCCAAAGAATGTCATGCAGCTGCGTCTCCGGCCCGCCCAGGACGAAAAGCCCATTTTCTGTCATGATTTTTTGTCATAGAAGTAGGAGCCCACCACATCTATGATGATACCGGGTTTTGTCACATTATCGTCATAGAAGTGTCATATGTATGACAGAAAAAAAATTCATTCGGCCCAAAATGTCACAGATGTGTCTTTTTTTGTAGTGATGCTTGACTACGGCTCCGAAGACATCGCTAGTACGGATGACGATGCCGACACGGAGCAAGGCCAAAGCCCGCCATTCACTGGACAACGGACGGCCACTTCTTCCTACGACGTATACACGGTGAACATACCTGAAAAAAGTAACAATGATGACAAAGAGGACCCAGTCGAGGATAAACCTCCTGAGAGACAGACCAAGCGTCAGCTTCCTCGACGCCGCTCTAAGTCACATCGTTCCAAAGAAGGCAATACGGGCACCAGAAAAAACAACACTCCGGACGATGCCGAAAATAATGAAGACCCCGTCAAGGTAACCTTCGAACAGGAGGAACGGGAAAATGGGCAAGATAGCCCTGATGAACAGGCCATACTCGGAGATTCGGAGTACAGTAATTATCTTCCGCTCTCCGAGAAGGAGGAGAGCCTCGGCAACGAGGATTTCACCGTGCCTGAGGAACCTCTCGAGCAGGAGCGCTTCAAACGCCGGCTAATAGCCACTGCAAGAAGCTTGAGAAAGAAGCAGTTGCAGCTTCAAGCGGACCAAGATCTGCTCAATGATAGATGGACCAAAGTCCTGGCCGCCGAAGAATACGGCCTTAGTGGCCCAGCCAAAAGCTACCCGAAGCGTAGATTGCTACCTCAGTTCGATGACGAGGCGCTGGAGCCCGTACCATCATCGCACAATGCGGCAGGCCGACCACAACTTGGTCCGTATAAAGCGGCAACTCAAGCCGAACACCAGACCACCCCACCTCGCTGTAAAGGTAGGAGTAAAACAGCTCGGGGTTGTACATACGACCTTCGACAGGACTCGGACAGTAGAGCAGGACACACAAGATCGATCTACGGATCGCGAGGGCATGCCTCGACACGCGATGACGGCTACCTATTCGGACGTGACAAACCTAGCCACGCCCGGGCCGAAAATCGCAAACGGACTCCTTCGGAGGTACGTCGCAGTGTGGCCCAACATAGAGGCGCCGCACACCCTCTTTGCTTCACAGACAAAGTAATGGAGCATGAATTCCTAGACGGGTTCAAACCCATGAATATTGAATCATACGATGGAACAACGGATCCCGCAGTATGGATCGAGGACTTCCTCCTCCATATCCACATGGCCCGCGGAGATGACCTTCATGCCATCAAATACCTACCACTAAAACTCAAAGGACCAGCTCGGTACTGGTTAGACAGTCTGCCAGAAAACTCTATTGGCAGCTGGGAAGATTTGGAAGACGCCTTTCGCCACAACTTCCAAGGAACATATGTCCGGCCACCGGATGCCGATGACTTAAGTCACATTGTCCAGCAGCCCGGAGAGTTAGCCAGGAAGCTCTGGACTAGGTTCTTAGTTAAAAAGAACCAAATCGTCGACTGTCCGGATGCGGAAGCCCTTGCGGCCTTCGAACACAGCGTCCGGGATGAATGGCTTGCACGCCACCTCGGTCAAGAAGGACCTAAATCCATGATAGCCCTTACCACTCTAATGACCCGCTTTTGCGCGGGGGAAGACAGCTGGCTTGCTCGTAGAAGCAACAGCGCTAGCGACCCAGGCACTTCCGAAATCCGAGACGGCAATGGCAAGCCACGATGAAGCAAACACAACAGTCACAATAAAAATGAAAGATCATGCGACATAGCGGTCAACGCCGGATTCAGCAATCCCAAACCCGGTCAACGGAAAAAGTCATTCAAGGCGAACCGAGACGGACCATCCAACCTAGACAGGATATTGGACCGACCCTGCCAGATTCACGGCCACCCCGATAAACCAGCTAATCATACCAACAGAAGTGGTTGGTCTTCAAGCAGGCCGGCAAGCTCAATGATACGTCTCCAACATATCTATAATTTTTTATTGTTCCATGCTATTATATTATCTCTTTTGGATGTTTAATAGGCTTTACTAAGCACTTTTATATGATTTTTGGGACTAATCTATTAACCTAGAGCCCAGTGCCAGTTTCTGTTTTTTGCCTATTTCAGTGTTTCGCAGAAAAGGAATATCAAACGGAGTCCAAACGGAATGAAACCTTCAGGAGAGTTATTTTTGGAACGGAAGCAATCCAGGAGACTTGGAGTGCACGTCAGGGAAGCAACGAGGTGGCCATGAGGTAGGGAGGCACGCCTGCCCCCTGGGCGTGCCCCCGCCCTCGTGGGCCCCTCGTGGCTCCCCTGACCGACTTCTTTCGCCTATATATATATCCATATACCCTAAAAACTTCGGGGAACAGAATAGATCAAGAGTTCCGCCGCCGCAAGCCTCTGTAGTCACCAAAAACCAATCGGGACCCTGTTCCGGCACCCTGCCGGAGGGGGGAACCCTCACGGGTGGCCATCTTCATCATCCCGGTGCTCTCCATGACGAGGAGGGAGTAGTTCACCCTCGGGGCTGAGGGTATGTACCAGTAGCTATGTGTTTGATCTCTCTCTCCCTCTCTCTCTCTCTCTCTCTCGTGTTCTTGAGGTGGTACGATCTTGATGTATCGCGAGCTTTGATATTATAATTGGATCTTATGATGTTTCTCCCCCTCTACTCTCTTGTAATGGATTGAGTTTTCCCTTTGAAGTTATCTAATCGGATTGAGTCTTTAAGGATTTGTGAACACTTGATGTATGTCTTGCATGTGCGTATCTGTGGTGACAATGGGATATCACGTGATCCACTTGATGTATGTTTTGGTGATCAACTTGCGGGTTCCGCCCATGAACCTATGCATAGGGGTTGGCTCACGTTTTCGTCTTGACTCTCCGGTAGAAACTTTGGGGCACTCTTTGAAGTACTTTGTGTTGGTTGAATAGATGAATCTGAGATTGTGTGATGCATATCGTATAATCATACCCACGGATACTTGAGGTGACATTGGAGTATCTAGGTGACATTAGGGTTTTGGTTGATTTGTATCTTAAGGTGTTATTCTAGTATGAACTCTATAATAGATCGAACGGAAAGAATAGCTTCGTGTTATTTTACTACGGACTCTTGAATAGATCGATCAGAAAGGATAACTTTGAGGTGGTTTCGTACCCTACAATAATCTCTTCGTTTGTTCTCCGCTATTAGTGACTTTGGAGTGACTCTTTGTTGCATGTTGAGGGATAGTTATATGATTCAGTTATGTTATTATTGTTGAGAGAACTTGCACTAGTGAAAGTATGAACCCTAGGCCTTGTTTACTAGCATTGCAATACCGTTTGTGCTCACTTTTATCATTAGTTACCTTGCTGTTTTTATATTTTCAGATTACAAAAACCTGTATCTACCATCCATATTGCACTTGTATCACCATCTCTTCGCCGAACTAGTGCACCTATACAATTTACCATTGTATTGGGTGTGTTGGGGACACAAGAGACTCTTTGTTATTTGGTTGCAGGGTTGTTTGAGAGAGACCATCTTCATCCCACGCCTCCCACGGATTGATAAACCTTAGGTCATCCACTTGAGGGAAATTTGCTACTGTCCCACAAACCTCAGCACTTGGAGGCCCAACAACATCTACAAGAAGAAGGTTGTGTAGTAGACATCAAGCTCTTTTCTGGCGCCGTTGCCGGGGAGGTGAGTGCTTGAAGGTATATCTTTAGATCTTGCAATCGAGTCTTTTAGTTTCTTGTTTTATCACTAGTTTTGTCTATAAAAGAAAACTACAGAAAAAATGGAATTGAGTTTGTCTCATATGCTTCATCTTTTTAATATCTTTCGTGATAATGATGGAAAGGAAAATTGTGCTCATTTGCTAGAAGAAGAATGCATTAAAATGTTTGGTACTAGATCCTTGTATGATGAGCATGATTGCAATGTTGTTAGTATGAATTCCTTGAATATACATGATGCTAATGATATGCAAAGCCACAAGCTTGGGGAAGCTATGTTTGATGAAGATGATATTTTTTGTCCCCCAAGCTTTGATGAGCAAATTTATTATGATGAAAGCATGCCTCCTATCTATGATGATTATTGTGATGACACGTATGATTTAAAGAATAATGATAACCATGAAACTTGTCATCTTGATCTTAATTTTCAATCATATGATAGTTATTTTGTTGAGTTTGCCCCCACTACTATTTATGAGAATAAATTTGCTTATGTGGAGAGTAATAAAAATTATATGCTTGTAGAACATGAAAAGAATGCTTTATGTGATGGTTATATTGTTGAATTCATTCATGATGCTACTGAAAATTATTATGAGGGAGGAATATATACTTGTAGGAATTGCAATAATATCAAGTTTCCTCTCTATGTGCTTAAAGTTTTGAAGTTATGCTTGTTTTGCCTTCCTATGCTAGTTGATTATTGTTCATAAGATGTTTGCTCACAAAATCCCTATGCATAGGAAGTGGCGTATACTTAAATGAGCTAGTCATATTCTTCATGATGCGCTCTTTATGTATCAATTCTTATCTTTTATGTGAGCATCATTGAAATCATCATGCCTAGCTAGGGGCGTTAAACGTTAGCGCTTGTTGGGAGGCAACCCAATTTTATTTTTAGTTTTTTGCTTTTTTCTTCTGTTTAGGAATAAATATTTGATCTAGCCTATGGTTAGATTTGTTTTCATGTTTTAATTAGTGTTTGTGCCAAGTTAAACCTATAGGATCTTCTTGGATGATAGTTATTTGATCTTGCTGAAAATTGCAGAAACTTTCTGTTCACGAAAACAATTGTTAAAAATTACCAGAACATGATATAATACTGATTCCAATTGCAGCAGACCAATAAATAAATTATTTAGGTCGTCCTATTTTGGCAGAATTTTTAGAGTTCAGAAGTTTGCGTTAGTTACAGATTACTACAGACTGTTCTGTTTTTGACAAATTCTGTTTTTAGTGTGTTGTTTGCTTATTTTGATGAATCTATGGCTAGCAAAAGAGTATAAAAACCATAGAGAAGTTGGAATACAGTAAGTTTAACACCAATATAAATAAATAATGAGTTCATTACAGTACCATGAAGTGGTGTTTTGTTTTCTTTCGCTAACGGAGCTTACAAGTTTTCTGTTAAGTTTTGTGTTGTGAAGTTTTCAAGTTTTGGGTAAAGAATCGATGGACTATGGAATAAGGAGTGGAAAGAGACTAAGCTTGGGGATGCCCAAGGCACCCCAAGGTAATATTAAAGATAACCAAGAGCCTAAGCTTGGGGATGCCCCGGAAGGCATCCCCTCTTTCGTCCTCATCCATCGGTAAATTTACTTGAAGCTATATTTTTATTCACCACATGATATGTGTTTGCTTGGAGCGTCATTTTATTTTCTTTTGTTTTGCTTGGTTTTTGAATAAAATACCAAGATCTGAATTCATAAATGTTAGAGAGTCTTCACATATTTGCATAATTATTCGACTACTCATTGATCTTCACTTATATCTTTCAGAGTAGTTTGTTGTCTGCTCTAGTGCTTCACTTATATCTTTTAGAGCACGGCGGTGGATTTATTTTGAAGAAATAGATGAACTCTCATGCTTCACTTATATTATTTTGAGAGTCCTAAACAGCATGGTAATTTGCTTAGGTTATGAATTTAGTCCTAATATGATGGGCATCCAAGAGGGATATAATAATAAAAACTTTCATATAAAGTGCATTGAATACTATGAGAAGTTTGATTCTTTATGATTCTTTTGAGATATGAGGATGGTAATATTAGAGTCATGCTAGTGATTAGTTGTGAATTTGAGAAATACTTGTTCTAAAGTTTGCGATTCCCGTAGCATGCACGTATGGTGAGCCGTTATGTGATGAAGTCAGAGCATGATTTATTTATTGATTGTCTTCCTTATGAGTGGCGGTCGGGGACGAGCGATGGTCTTTTCCTACCAATCTATCCCCCTAGGAGCATGCACGTAGTACTTTGTTTCGATAACTAATAGATTTTTGCAATAAGTATGTGAGTTCTTTACGACTAAGGTTGAGTCCATGGATTATACGCACTCTCACCCTTCCACCATTGCTAGCCTCTCTAATACCGCGCACCTTTCGCCGGTATCATACACCCACCATATACCTTTCTCAAAACAGCCACCATACCTACCTATTATGGCATTTCCATAGCCATTCCGAGATATATTGCCATGCACCTTTCCACCGTTCCGTTTATTATGACACGCTCCATCATTGTCATATTGCTTTGCATGATCATGTAGTTGACATTGTATTTGTGGCAAAGCCACCATTCATAATTCTTTCATACATGTCACGCATGAGTCATTGCACATCCCGGTACACCGCCGGAGGCATTCATATAGAGTCCTATTTTGTTCTAAATATCGAGTTGTAATTCTTGAGTTGTAAGAAAATAAAAGTGTGATGATCATCATTATTAGATCATTGTCCCAAGTGAGGAAAGGATGATGGAGACTATGATTCCCCCATAAGTCAGGATGAGACTCCGGACTAAAAAAAAGGGGGCCATAAAAAAGAGAAAAGGCCAAAGAAAAAAAAGAGAGAAAAAGAGAGAAGGGACAATGCTACTATCCTTTTACTACACTTGTGCTTCAAAGTAGCACCATGATCTTCATGATAGAGAGTTTCCTATGTTGTCACTTTCATATACTAGTGGGAATTTTACATTATAGAACTTGGCTTGTATATTCCAATGATGGGATTCCTCAAAATGCCCTAGGTCTTCGTGAGCAAGCAAGTTTGATGCACACCCACTTAGTTTCTTTGTTGAGCTTCCATACACTTATAGCTCTAGTGCATCCGTTGCATGGCAATCCCTACTCACTCACATTGATATCTATTGATGGGCATCTCCATAGCCCATTGATACGCCTAGTTGATGTGAGACTATCTTCTCCTTTTTGTCTTCTCCACAACCACCATTCTATTCCACCTATAGTGCTATGTCCATGGCTCACGCTCATGTATTGCATGAAAGTTGAAAAAGTTTGAAAACATCAAAAGTATGAAACAATTGCTTGGCTTGTCATCGGGTTGTGCATGATTTAAATATTTTGTGTGATGAAGATAGAGCATAGCCAGACTATACGATTTTGTAGGGATAGCTTTCTTTGGCCATGTTATTTTGAGAAGACATGATTGCTTTGTTAGTATGCTTGAAGTATTATTGTTTTCATGTCAATATTAAACTTTTGTTTTGAATCTCATGGATCTGAATATTCTTGCCACAACAAAGAAGATTCCAACATCAAATATGTTAGGTAGTATTCCACATCAAAAGTTCTATTTTTATCATTTACCTACTCGAGGGCGAGCAGGAATTAAGCTTGGGGATGCTGATACGTCTCCAACGTATCTATAACTTTTTATTGTTCCATGCTATTATATTATCTCTTTTGGATGTTTAATGGGCTTTACTAAGCACTTTTATATGATTTTTGGGACTAACCTATTAACCTAGAGCCCAGTGCCAGTTTTTGGCCTATTTCAGTGTTTCGCAGAAAAGGAATATCAACAGAGTCCAAATAGAATGAAACCTTTGGGGGAGTTATTTTTGGAACGGAAGCAATCCAGGAGACTTGGAGTGCACGTCAGGGAAGCAACGAGGTGGCCACGAGGCAGGGAGGCGCACCTGTCCCCCTAGGCGCCCCCCCACCCTCATGGGCCCCTCGTGGCTCCCCTGACCGACTTCTTTCGCCTATATATATCCATATACCCTAAAAACTTCGGGGAACAGAATAGATCGGGAGTTCCGCCGCCGCAAGCCTCTGTAGCCACCAAAAACCAATCGGGACCCTGTTCCGGCACCCCGCCGGAGGGGGGAACCCTCACCGGTGGCCATCTTCATCATCCCGGCGCTCTCCATGACAAGGAGGGAGTAGTTCACCCTCGGGGCTGAGGGTATGTACCAGTAGCTATGATTTTGATCTCTCTCTCTCATGTTCTTGAGGTGGTACGATCTTGATGTATCGCGAGCTTTGCTATTATAGTTGGATCTTATGATGTTTCTCCCCCTCTACTCTCTTGTAATGGATTGAGTTTTCCCTTTGAAGTTATCTTATCGGATTGAGTCTTTAAGGATTTGAGGGCACTTGATGTATGTCTTGCATGTGCGTATCTGTGGTGACAATGGGATATCACGTGATCCACTTGATGTATGTTTTGGTGATCAACTTGCGGGTTCCGCCCATGAACCTATGCATAGGGGTTGGCACACGTTTTCGTCTTGATTCTCCGGTATAAACTTTGGGGCACTCTTTGAGGTTCTATGTGTTGGTTGAATAGATGAATCTGAGATTGTGTGATGCATATCGTATAATCATACCCACGGATACTTGAGGTGACATTGGAGTATCTAGGTGACATTAGGGTTTTGGTTGATTTGTGTCTTAAGGTGTTATTCTAGTACGAACTCTATGATAGATCGAACGGAAAGAATAGCTTCGTGTTATTTTACTACAGACTCTTGAATAGATCGATCAGAAAGGATAACTTTGAGGTGGTTTCGTACCCTACAATAATCTCTTCGTTTGTTCTCCGCTATTAGTGACTTTGGAGTGACTCTTTGTTGCATGTTGAGGGATAGTTATATGATTCAATTATGTTATTATTGTTGACAGAACTTGCACTAGTGAAAGTATGAACCCTAGGCCTTGTTTACTAGCATTGCAATACCGTTTGTGCTCACTTTTATCATTAGTTACCTTGCTGTTTTTATATTTTCAGATTACAAAAACCTATATCTACCATCCATATTGCACTTGTATCACCATCTCTTCGCCAAACTAGTGCACCTATACAATTTACCATTGTATTGGGTGTGTTGGGGACACAAGAGACTCTTTGTTATTTGGTTGCAGGGTTGTTTGAGAGAGACCATCTTCATCCTATGCCTCCCACGGATTGATAAACCTTAGGTCATCCACTTGAGGGAAATTTGCTACTGTCCTACAAACCTCTGCACTTGGAGGCTCAACAACGTCTACAAGAAGAAGGTTGTGTAGTAGACATCACTCAACGCCGAACACAGGGGGAGGAGGTCGCCAGGCGATAGGGACGACGGAGAGGTTCACCAACCAAATATCGGGGGTCAGAAGCAATTTTCCCCCGAGGATCGACCAATCCTGGAGCGGAAATAGTAGTTCGGCTTTCGCCGCCCATCCCATATACCAGCAAAAAAATTTACAACGCATACATCACTACGCACTCAAGATACCTTGGGCATTGGCGGAAGCACAATACGGACAAGCCTGCAAGCATCCCTGTAACATTTTTTATCTATTCTCTTTTTATTTATTTCTTCATTATCTCTTAAAAACAGGTGACGAAAAGGACAAACATCTAAAACTGACTCTATCGGAGTTCGGATCCGTACACTCACCTAAGGGGCTACTTCCGTAAAGGATTCCCCTCACCGAGGACAGGCGGCGCATACGTGCGACAGGAGGTCTAAAATAACTTTTTGTAGACCGCACTCTTTATTTCGAGCCTGTAATATGCCTTTTTCCTCCGCCTCCGACCCCGGGCATGTCAAATAGCCGGGGTTGTGGTCTTTATATATCGAGCCTGTAATCATTGGGATATCGCTTAGATCCCAGTAAACATTATCTGAATTAATCATTCGTGTCTTTTCGCCAATGAATGTGGCCCGTATGGTTGTTTCACAGATATACCTCGGCATAACCTGCCAGGGGCTCGGTATGGGAACAAATGAGTTGCCAACAAAGTCTGAACAGCTTTACAGCGTACTTCGGCGTCGCGAGTTTGGCCTTATATGCATCAGCTCCGAATCATGTCTTGGGTCAATGGTTGGGTTGCCCAGCTCCTGTGCTTGCTACCTTACGTTCCGCTCTATCGGCTAGGGTAGTAAAGGGAGAACTACTGCGATTGTGCTTCCGGTTCATCTGGTCAAGCACCTCAGTAGAGAAAGCCGAAAACCGACTGTCATGATGCTGCGCGAGCTGGTCAACCACTCGATGACTTATCGGAATCTGTCACGATTCCCTCCGTATAACACGAAGGACCTCTTTTTTTCAGGTCATATATGTAACGCACCATATTGGAATAAGTCGTATACATAACAGGGGCTATATCGTAGCCCCCCCTATAAAACTCCTATGGCTAAGTGAAAGTGTTAACGCCCTATAGTCCGATTGCCTGGTTCGCCGCATTATCACCTCCTTCATGGACCAAGACGTTGGATCAAGAGTGATTAAATGCTTTTCCGAACACCCCCGTACTTCCTACGAGGGGGCTGAAGCCGACGACTGGAAAACTTTCAGATTATATTAAAACAGCCGCACAGGAGGAACACAAGCTTTCGAGCAAAACATAAAAATATATTAACTATAAAATTGTCTTTTACAATTCTCATACACCTCACTCGAACATTATGTCTTTCGAGCATTGACCCTCTATCAAGCAGGCAGCCTCTAGGACGTCTTCAAAATAATGCTCCGGTTCATAACGGTCCTTGCCCTTGGGTGGACTCTTCGCCACAACATCGATGGCCTTCATCTTCCCCCAGAATGTCTTGACTCGGGCAAAGGCCATCCGTGCACCCTCAATGCACACCGACCGTTTCACAGCGTCGATATGTGGCACCGCATCAATAAGCCGCTGCACCAAGCCAAAATAGTTATTCGGAACAGGCTCAGTTGGCCACAACTGGAGTACAACGTTCTTCGTGGCAGCGCCGGATATCCTATGAAGCTCGGCCCATTGGGACATCTGTTCATTCAGCACCAGAGGGCGCTTTGATGCGCCAAATTGTGACCAGAAAAGCTTCTCCGTTGCATACCCCTCTCGCGCTTGGTAAAACTACGCCGCATCGGAAGAACTCTTCGGCAAGTCTAAAAACTCGTCCGGAGAACTCCACACTTGGTTAAGCTGAGCATAGTTCGGATCGCCGAACTTAGTCTGTAGCAAAAAGGGCTTTCCAGCCGCAATCTCCCCAGCTTGCCGGATCTCCTCATGGGCTGCTCTGGATTCAGACCGCGCTTCTCTCGCCTCTCGTAAGGCCTTGTCAAGTTCAGCCATTTTGGCTTGATTCTCCTTCTCAAGAAGTTCACAGCGGCTACTAGCATTTTTTTTAGTTCGAGCGCCATCGTGGATATCTTCTCCTCGTCTTGGCGCCGAGCAGCTTGTTCATCTTTTAACTCAGCCGATGTCTTCTCGGCAGCCGCATTACTAAACCAAGCCTGCTCCTTGGCCCGGGCCAGCTCCGCCCGAAGAATTTCAATGGTGGCAACACCATCTGCAGCCATGCATATTCCAGTTTATAACTCTCAGCGTCATGCTTATATCACAAAAATGTATGTGAAAAGACTGCTCCGAATACATACCTTGCGACTCGTCAAGACGCATATTGATTAACGCAATATCATCCGCTGCCACATCAAGCTTCCGCTGCAGCTCGGCAATATTCGTAGTCTGGGAAGTAGCCAGGGGATAAGCAGCCTACATTCAAGTTAAACAGATTAGTCCTTGAATATTTCTTCTTGATCCTCCGTTCGCTTCCCATGGGAAGCCAACCCGAGTCTCAGGGGCTACTACCTATACACAGGTGCATCTTTGCAAATAAAATATAGTTGAAAACATTACACCACAAACCTCGAAGCCTTTTAGCAGGCTCATGAAGGCTTCATTCAATCCGCTTTTTGCGGACAGAATCTTCTCAACCACTGTACCCATCAAGGTACGCTGTTCCCCCGAGACAGACGCTTTTCGCAGCATATCCCGCAATATATCCGGCGCCGCCGGGTCTCCGGAAGTCGCTCTAGGAGCATGACCATCCTTTGAAGGAACCCGTTCACCCGTCTCCAGAATCATCATTGGCTGAAAACCGGACAGTCCGGGGCCTTCATTATTGGCCCCCAAATCCCGAACGATCGGAGGTCCACCTTCGGGTACTGTCTCTTTCGTCCCCTGCACAGCTGGTTGATTAAGAAAAATCCTCCGAGACGACACTTCGGTATTGTCCGCCTTATTCGGCGAGGAGGTCAGGGGAGGCGTCTCGTTTTCCATCATCTCTGGGAGGAGATCTCCCGAAGAAGAGGATTGCCCAGAAAAATTCTGTGTCGAACTGTAAAAATATACAGGCACGTTACGTATCTCTTTGGTAATGGGAAAGGAGCGGGACGCTACTAAAGCACCCCGGATTCACTTACGGTTTGGTCGAGGGCTTGTCCTCATGATGGAGCTATTCAACGGCGTCGCCTCCCAAACCTGAGCCGCTCGATGGTGGCATCTTGCCCCTCTTAGGAGACCACCCCTCCCAATCTTCAAAGGTGGCCCTTTTCCTCCTGATTGGAGAAGGGATTCTGGCTTCTCTTTCGCCTTTGTCTTCAGGCGAGGAAAGGTCGATTTCTCCGGACTCAGTATCTGACTTACCTCCGGGACGAAGGTCATCCCGGGTCTTCTCACTCTCCTCTTTGCCCTCCCTTGCCGGCGCCTGGTACGGTGTCGGTGCCAGCATCCTTGTTAACACGGGGTTAGCTGAGTCTTCAGGAAGAGGGGCCGGACACCTAATCCATTCCGCTTTCTTTATCCAGCCCTGAAAAAGGAAGATTTGATCAGTGTCTTACCACTGGATATCCGATTATGAGGTGTTCGTCAGATGAGTACTTACCGGGGTATCCGGATGGTTGCACTCTAGGCCGGTATCTTCGGTGGTGCCTGGCCATTGCTTTCATTTCCCGAAGAATAAATTCCACATTCCTTCGTGTGTACTGCTGAAGAAGTGCTGAAGAGTCTGTGGCCCTTCTGGGTTAAACTCCCACAAGCGGAGAGGCCATCGCTGACACGGCAGGGTTTGGCGGACTAGCATTACCTGAATAACCTTGAAAAGATCGATGCCCTTCTCGGCGAGGCTTCGGATGCGGCTCTGCAGAGTCCGCACTTCATCAACTGATCCCCAGTACAACCCCTTATTGATCCATGAAGCAAGCTGAATTGGGGGCTGGATCGGAATGCAGGCGCAGCTACCCACTTGGAGCCACGAGGCTCGGTGATATAGAACCACCCCTGCTGCCATAAGTCGGAAGATTCGGCAACGGATCCTTTTAGCCAAACAGTGCTTGCAAGCTTGCTCACTATGGCACCACCGCACTCTACCTGCTCCCCCTCTATCACTTGCGGCTTCACGTTGAAGGTCATGAGCCACAAGCCGAAGTGCGGAGGAGTTCGGAGGAAGGCTTCGCACATGACGATAAATGACGAGATGAGAAGAATAGAGTCCAGGGCCAGATCGTGAAAATCTAGCCCATAATAGAACATGAGCCCTCGGACGAAGGGGTTAAGCGCAAACCCTAACCCGCGGAGGAAGTGGGACACGAACATGACCCTCTCGCCAGATTTGGGGGTAGGGATAACCTGCCCCTCAACAGGAAGCCGATGAAGGATTTCTGCGGTCAGATACCTTGCCACCCGAAGCTTTGCGATATCCTCCTCTGTGACAGAACAAGCCACCCACCGGCCTTGACGGTTGGATCCGGACATGATTGGAGCTTGTGGCGATTGAAACCCGGGTGTTGGAACTCGAGGTAGCAAGGGTTGAGGAAGAAGCAAGCGTGAAAGAAAAAGACGGGTCTGTACCCCTATATAAAGACCGCCAATATCGAACGTCTCCTCCTGGACCTCAAAACTTGCCTACTCCTAAGGGAGTTGTACCCAAGTGACGGTTGGGTTACCCATGTCCGGGTTGATAAGAATCCCTTAAAAAGGGGGACACGGTCTCCGCTTGGATAAGACGTGCCAATAAAACCACGTCTCAAAATGTGGGACGGCAGGCTAGCCAACGGTTCGAAAATAGTGACCGGGCAGGCGTGATGTCATGTTACCAAAAAGTTGTCAGCGGATTGGACTCGTGGAATATTATATTCTCTGCAGTTGTGTATACAGGTCCGGATACAATCATTACGTCCGAAGACCATTATGGAGTATCCGAAAAGAAGGGAACCCGCCTTGCAATGCCGAAGACAGATCTACGCGCCGGATCCCTTGTCATTGAAGCTAGGTTCAGGGGCTATTGAGGGAGTCCTGGAGTAAGGGGTCCTCGGGCGTCCGGCCTGTTAGCCATGGGCCGGACTGATGGGCCGTGAAGATATGAAGACCGAAGACTGCACCCGTGTCCGGATGGGACTCCCCTTGGCGTGGAAGGCAAGCTTGGCGACCGAATATGTAGATTCCTTTCTTTGTAACCGACCTTGTGCAACCCTAGATCCTCCCGGTGTCTATATAAACTGAAGGACTTGGTCCGGAAAGGGCGAGACTCATTACCATAGTCATACAGGCTAGACTTCTAGGTTTTTAGCCATTACGATCTCGTGGTAGATCAACTCTTGTAATACTCATATCCATCAAGATCAATCAAGCAGGAAGTAGGGTATTACCTCCATAGAGAGGGCCCGAACCTGGGTAAACATCATGTCCCCTGTCTCCTGTTACCATCGACCATAGACGCACAGTTCGGGGCCCCCTACCCGAGATCCGCCGATTTTGACACCGACACCCGCCACGACGCTTTGTTTAGAACTGCTCCAACTGACAGCTCCACTGTTCAATATAAACACGTATCCGGTTTGCAATTTAGAATCATCCGGATCAGTGTCAAAGCTTTCATCGATGTAACCGTTTACGACGAGCTCTTTTGTCACCTCCATAACCGAGAAACATATCCTTAGTCCTTTTCAGGTATTTTAGGATGTTCTTGACCGTTGTCCAGTGATCCACTCCTGGATTACTTTGGTACCTCCCTGCCTAAACTAATAGCAAGGCACACATCAGGTTTGGTACACAGCATTGCATACATGATAGAGCCTATGGCTGAAGCATAGGGAACACTTTTCATTTTCTCTCTATCTTCTGCAGTGGTCAGGCATTGAGTCTTACTCAACTTCACACCTTGTAACACATGTAAGAACCCTTTCTTTGCCTGATCCATTTTGAACTTCTTCAAAACTTTGTCAAGGTATGTGCTTTGTGAAAGTCCAATCAAGCGTCTTGATCTATCTCTATAGATCTTGATGCCCAATATGTAAGCAGTTTCACCGAGGTCTTTCATTGAACAACTCTTATTCAAGTATCCTTTTATGCTATCCAGAAATTCTATATCATTTTCAATCAATAATATGTCATCCACATATAGTATTAGAAATGCTACAGAGCCCCCACTCACATTCTTGTAAATACAGGCTTCTCCAAAAGTCTGTATAAAACCATATGCTCTGATCACACTATCAAAACGTTTATTCCAACTCCGAGAGGCTTGCACCAGTCCATAAATGGATCACTGGAGCTTGCACACTTTGTTAGCTCCCTTTGGATTGACAAAAGCTTCCGGTTGCATCATATACAACTCTTCTTTCAGAAATCCATTCAGGAATGCAGTTTTGACATCCATTTGCCAAATTTCATAATCATAAAATGCGGCAATTGCTAACATGATTCGGACAGACTTAAGCATCGCTACGGGTGAGAATGTCTCATCGTAGTCAACTCCTTGAACTTGTCGAAAACCTTTTGCAACAAGTCGAGCTTTGTAGATAGTAACATTACCGTCAGCGTCAGTCCTCTTCTTGAAGATCCATTTATTCTCTACGGCTTGCCGATCATCGGGCAAGTCAACCAAAGTCCACACTTTGTTCTCATACATGGATCCCATCTCAAATTTCATGGCCTCAAGCCATTTTGTGGAATCTGGGCTCATCATCGCTTCCTCATAGTTCGTAGGTTCGTCATGGTCAAGTAACATGACCTCCAGAACAGGATTACCGTACCACTCTGGTGCGGATCTTACTCTGATTGACCTACGAGGTTCGGTAGTAACTTGATCTGAAGTTTCATGATCATCATCATTAGCTTCCTCACTAATTGGTGTAGGTGTCACGGGAACTGGTTTTTGTGATGAACTACTTTCCAATAAGGGAGCAGGTACAGTTACCTCATCAAGTTCTACTTTCCTCCCACTCACTTCTTTCGAAAGAAACTCCTTCTCTAGAAAGGATCCATTTTTAGCAACGAAAGTCTTGCCTTCGGATCTGTGATAGAAGGTGTACCCAACTATCTCTTTTGGGTATCCTATGAAGACACATTTCTCCGATTTGGGTTCGAGCTTATCAGGTTGAAGCTTTTTCACATAAGCATCGCAGCCCCAAACTTTAAGAAATGACAACTTTGGTTTCTTGCCAAACCACAGTTCATAAGGCGTCGTCTCAATGGATTTTGATGGTGCCCTATTTAACGTGAATGCAGCCGTCTCTAAAGCATAACCCCAAAACGATAGCGGTAAATCAGTAAGAGACATCATAGATCGCACCATATCTAGTAAAGTACGATTACGACGTTCGGACACACCATTACGCTGTGGTGTTCCGGGTGGCGTGAGTTGCGAAACTATTCCGCATTGTTTCAAATGAAGACCAAACTCGTAACTCAAATATTCTCCTCCACGATCAGATCGTAGAAACTTTATTTTCTTGTTACGATGATTTTCCACTTCACTCTGAAATTCTTTGAACTTTTCAAATGTTTCATACTTATGTTTCATTAAGTAGATATACCCATATCTGCTCAAATCATCTGTGAAGGTGAGAAAATAACGATACCCGCCGCGAGCCTCAATATTCATTGGACCACATACATCAGTATGTATGATTTCCAACAAATCTATTGCTCGCTCCATTGTTCGGAGAACGGCGTTTTAGTCATCTTGCCCATGAGGCATGGTTCGCAAGTACCAAGTGATTCATAATCAAGTGATTCCAGAAGTCCATCAGTATGGAGTTTCTTCATGCGCTTTACACCAATATGACCCAAACAGCAGTGCCACAAATAAGTTGCACTATCATTATCAACTCCGCATCTTTTAGCTTCAACACTATGAATATGTGTATCACTACTATTGAGATTTAACACAAATAGACCACTCTTCAAGGGTGCATGACCATAAAAGATATTACTCATATAAATAGAACAACCATTATTCTCAGATTTAAATGAATAACCGTTTCGCATCAAACAAGATCCAGATATAATGTTCATGCTTAACGCTGGCACCAAATAACAATTATTCAAGTCTAAAACTAATCCCGAAGGTAGATGTAGAGGTAGCGTGCCGACGGCGATCACATCGACTTTGGAACCATTTCCCACACGCATCTTCACCTCGTCCTTAGCCAATCTTCGCTCAATCCGTAGTCCTTATTTCGAGTTGCAAATATTAGCAACAGAACCGGTATCAAATACCCAGGTGCTACTGCGAGCTCTAGTAAGGTACACATCAATAACATGTATATCACATATACCTTTGTTCACCTTGCCATCCTTCTTATCCGCCAAATACTTGGGGCAGTTTTGCTTCCAGTGACCAGTCTGTTTGCAGTAGAAGCACTCAGTCTCAGGCTTAGGTCCAGACTTGAGTTTCTTCTCTTGAGCAGCAACTTGTTTGTCGTTCTTTTTGAAGTTCCCCTTCTTCTTCCCTTCACCCTTTCTTTTGAAACTGGTGGTCTTGTTGACCATCAACACTTGATGCTCCTTCTTGATTTCTACCTCCGCAACCTTTAGCATCGCGAAGAGCTCAGGAATTGTCTTATCCATCCCTTGCATATTATAGTTCATCACGAAGCTCTTGTAGCTTGGTGGCAGTGATTAAAGAATTCTGTCAATGACACTATCATCCGA
Organism: Triticum aestivum; assembly: GCF_018294505.1. NCBI lineage: Eukaryota > Viridiplantae > Streptophyta > Magnoliopsida > Poales > Poaceae > Triticum > Triticum aestivum. Next base: position 160,745,896 of record NC_057814.1, on the reverse strand, counting down.
AAGATTAACTCCCAGTTGAATCAAGTGATTATTATACCCAGACATTCTGAGTATATGTTCACTGACAGAACTATTCTCCTCCATCTTACAGCTATAGAACTTATTGGAGACTTCATATCTCTCAATCCGGGCATTTGCTTGAAATATTAACTTCTACTCCTGGAACATCTCATATGCTCCATGATGTTCAAAACATCGTTGAAGTCCCGGTTCTAGGCCGTAAAGCATGGCACGCTGAACTATTGAGTAGTCATCAGCTTTGCTTTGCCAGACGTTCATAACATTTGGTTCAGCTCCTGCAGCAGGCTTGGCACCTAGCGGTGCTTCCAGGACGTAATTCTTCTGTGCAGCAATGAGGATAATCCTCAAGTTACGGACCCAGTCCGTGTAATTGCTACCATCGTCTTTCAACTTTGCTTTCTAAAGGAACGCATTAAAATTCAACGGAACAACAGCACGGGCCATCTATCTACAACAACATAGACAAGCAAAATACTATCAGGTACTAAGTTCATGATAATTTTAAGTTCAATTAATCATATTACTTAAGAACTCCCACTTAGATAGACATCCCTCTAATCATCTAAGTGATCACATGATACAAATCAACTAAACCATAACCGATCATCACGTGAGATGGAGTAGTTTTCAATGGTGAACATCACTATGTTGATCATATCTACTATATGATTCACGCTCGACCTTTCGGTCTCAGTGTTCCGAGGCCATATCTACATATGCTAGGCTCGTCTAGTTTAACCCGAGTATTCTGCGTGTGCAGAACTGTCTTACACCCGTTGTAGATGAATGTTGAGCTTATCACACCCGATCGTCACGTGGTGTCTCGGCACGACGAACTTTGGCAACAGCGCATACTCAGGGAGAACACTTTTACCTTGAAATTTAGTGAGAGATCATCTTATAATGCTACCGTCAATCAAAGCAGAATAAGATGCATAAAGGATAAACATCACATGCAATCAATATAAGTGATATGATATGGCCATCATCATCTTGTGCCTTTGATCTCCATCTCCAAAGCACCGTCATGATCACCATCGTCACCGGCGCGACACCTTGATCTCCATCGTCGCATCATTGTCGTCGCGCCAACTATTGCTTCTACGACTATCGCTACCGCTTAGTGATAAAGTAAAGCAATTAAATGGCGATTGCATTTCATACAATAAAGCGACAACCATATGGCTCCTGCCAGTTGCCGATAACTCTGTTACAAAACATGATCATCTCATACAACAAATTTAGCATCATGTCTTGACCATATCACATCACAACATGTCCTGCAAAAACAAGTTAGACGTCCTCTACTTTGTTGTTTCAAGTTTTACGTGGCTGCTATGGGCTGAGCAAGAACCGTTCTTACCTACGCATCAAAACCACAACGATAGTTCGTCAAGTTGGTGTTGTTTTAACCTTCACAAGGACCGGGCGTAGCCACACTCGGTTCAACTAAAATTGGAGAAACTGACACCCGCTAGTCACCTGTGTCCAAAGCACGGCGGTAAAACCAGTCTCGCGTAAGCGTACACGTAATGTCGGCCACTTCATCCAACAATACCGCCGAACCAAAGTGTGACATGCTGGTAAGCAGTATGACTTGTATCGCCCACAACTCACTTGTGTTCTACTCATGCATATAACATCTACGCATAAACCTGGCTCGGATGCCACTGTTGGGGAACGTAGTAATTTCAAAAAAATTCCTACGCACACACAAGATCATGGTGATGCATAGCAACGAGAGGGGAGAGTGTGTCCACGTACCCTCGTAGACCGAAAGCGGAAGTGTTAGAACAACGCGGTTGATGTAGTCGAACGTCTTCATGATCCAACCGATCCAAGTATCGAACATACGGCACCTCCGAGTTCAGCACACGTTCAACTCGATGATGTCGCGCGAGCTCACGATCCAGTAGAGCTTCGCCGGAGAGTTTCGTCAGCACGACGGCGTGATGAAAGTGATGATGATGCTACCGACGCAAGGCTTCACCTAAGCACCGCTACGATATTATCGAGGTAGATTATGGTGGAGGGGGGCACCGCACACGGCTAAGAGATCAACAGATCAATTGTTGTGTCTATGGGGTGCCCCCCTCATCCGTATATAAAGGGGGGAGGAGGATAGGGAGAAGGAAGGAGAGGGGGGCCACCGCCCCTTCCCCTTGTCCAATTCGGACTGGGGCAAGAGGGCCGTGCGCCACCTCCTGGCTGCCCTCTCTCTTCTCCACTAAGGCCCATAAGGCCCAATAGCTTCCGGGGGGGTCCGGTAACCCCTGGTACTCCGGTATATGTCCGAAACCTCCCGGAACCCTTCCGGTGTCCAAACATAGTCGTCCAATATATCAACCTTTATGTCTCGACCATTTCGAGGCTCCTCGTCATGTCCGTGATCATATCCGGGACTCCGAACTACCTTCGGTACATCAAAACACTAAAACTCATAATACTGATCGTCACCGAACTTTAAGCGTGCGGACCCTACGGGTTCGAGAACTATGTAGACATGACCGAGACACATCTCTGGTCAATAACCAATAGCGGAACCTGGATGCCTCATATTGGCTCCCACATATTCTACAAAGATCTTTATCGGTCAAACCGCATAACAACATACGTTGTTCCCTTTGTCATCGGTATGTTACTTGCCCAAGATTCGATCGTCAGTATCTCAATACCTAGTTCAATCTCGTCACCGGCAAGTCTCTTTACTCGTTCCATAATGCATCATCCTGCAACTAACTCATTAGTTACAATGCTTGCAAGGCTTATAGTGATGTGCATTACCGAGAGGGCCCAGAGATACCTCTCCGATAATCGAAGTGAAAAATCCTAATCTCGAACTATGCCAACTCAACAAGTACCTTCGGAGACACATGTAGAGCACCTTTATAATCACCCAGTTACGTTGTGACGTTTGGTAGCACACAAAGTGTTCCTCCGGTATTCGGGAGTTGCATAATCTCATAGTCATAGGAACATGTATAAGTCATGAAGAAAGCAATAGCAACATACTAAACGATCAAGTGCTAAGCTAACGGAATGGGTCATGTCAATCACATCATTCTCTAATGATGTGATCTCGTTAATCAGATGACAACTCATGTCTATGGTTAGGAAACTTAACCATCTTTGATTAATGAGCTAGTCAAGTAGAGGCATACTAGTGACACTCTGTTTGTCTATGTATTCACACATGTATTATGTTTACGGTTAATACAATTCTAGCATGAATAATAAAAATTTATCATGAAATAAGGAAATAAATAATAACTTTATTATTGCCTCTAGGGCATATTTCCTTCATGCCTACATTACATTGATGAACTAGAGCTAGTTCTGTGTCACCCTATGTTATAACTGTTGCATGAGGAATTGCATCCGACATAATTATCCATCATTGATCCATTTCCTACGAGCTTTTCATATATTGATCTTTGCTTATTTACTTTTCCGTTGCCACTATTACGATTGCTATAAAACTGCTACTGTTACTTTTGCCACCGTTACCGTTACTTCCATACTATTTTGCTACTAATACTTTGCTGTAGATATTAAGTCTTTCAGGTGTGGTTGAATTGACAACTCAACTACTAATACTTGAGAATATTCTTTGGCTCCCCTTGTGTCGAATCAATAAATTTGGGTTGAATACTCTACCCTTGAAAACTGTTGCGATCCCCTATACTTGTGGCTTATCAAGTACATCCATGCCTGTCGTGTACATGGCGATACGGTTTACGATCCGAGGTCAGATCTTTCCCAAGGGGGAGGGGATGATGCGTAGCATCCCATGGTCATCTCCATGTACACCTTCATAGCACATCAAGCCCCAAGTGGACCTACCGGACTTAAGGTGAACCCGCTCCTCTTCAAGATTTACATGAATATCCATAGGACTTGGTTGCTACCTCACCATGGATCATTGTGCATCAATAGGTACGAGGGTGACCGCAACCAAGCAACTATGAAGCTTCTCGGAGGTCAAGGAGAAGGACCCCAAGCCCACACGGTGGAAGAAGGAACCCAACAGGAGCTGGACAAGAAGTCCCAGGCGACCCCGTGCGCACGAGCCCCCGAGACCCCGTGCCCATGGGCTACACAGGGAGCTGGCGCTGGAGCACCCCGTGCGCACGGGCTTGTACCGTGCCCATGGGACCCCCGGGCGCACGGGCCCAATTTACCCCGTGCGCACGAGCCATCAGGATGGACGGCCGAGGGTCACCTGTTGGGCCTCCACTTCGTCCCTTTCCTCCACCTACCTATATATATCCCTCTCCCTCCTCCATTTCGACCTAGCAAAGTATATGAGAGACATTAGTGAACTTTGCTCCTTGTACCCACTCCTTTAGGAGATCAAGACCTCCTAGGAGAAGATCCCTAGTGGATATCAAGCCCCCATCTAGGGAAGGATACCCATCATAGGATCATCAAGACCTCTCTCCTCATAGGATTGGGATGAACTAGTTACCTTGTATCTTTCCTTTGTTGTCCTTGAATCATTGTGATCTCTTGTGTGTTCTTGGATCTAGCATATGTGTGATTGAATCTAGTCAATTTGAGTGTTTTCCCTCTCTTGTGTTCTTCGTGTTCTTGGGGATTTCCCCTCCAATTCGTGAAAGATCACCACATAGGGTTCTACCCTACAACAATGTGGAACGTGCTTTTGGTGTGCTTCAATCCTGATGGGGTATCATTCGAAACCCTACACTCACATGGGATGAAGGGAAGCTTTGGGAGGTGATGATTGCCTGTGTGATCATGCACAACATGATCGTTGAGGACGAGCGTGATAACAGGATCTTCGACTAAGGATTTGATTTTCAAGGTGAAAATGTTGAGCCCCTACACCAAGAACCGGTCACGTTTGAAAAGTTCGCCCAATTTCATCGTGAATTGCATGATTGGCACACTCACTTGGATCTTCAAAATGACTTGGTTGAGCACGTGTGGACTCACATTGGCAACCAATAGATGTATTGGTTCATTATGTTCATTCAAGACAATTTTGATTTGGTTGTAAAACTATTTTATTAGAGACAATTTTGATTGGGTTGTAAAGCTATTTTTATTTCCAGACAATTAGTATTTGGACGTGCAAACTTGTTTTTAACATTAAAACATGAATATATGGGCATTTCTGGCCGTGGCGGACAGGATGGGGCCAAAGGATGCGTCTGCGCGCTGGGCGCACGACCACTGCATCCCAGGACGAGCCCAGACACGACCCCATTGACCTAACCAAATGGACAGAATCCAGGCAAAACGGACGTCCGTCTGGGGTCGCGCGCTGGAGTTGGCCTAAAGGTCTGCTCGTCAGCTGCCGCCACCGCCGTCGTTGAGGGATCAGGTCAAGATCATCGACGCTGGACGGGCAGGCAGAGAGGCATGGAGGGTGGGGATTAGGGAACGAGAGCTGAAGCGGACACGTTGACTCACAGTCAAGACAAGAGGAGGCGCTGGGCCAGAGTCGTAAGTATACCTAGTAGTAAAAAAAATTCACTTTGGAAAGGGGGGTCGTAGCCCAGTTTCATCTCCACTACGCTCCGCCGGTGCGCATGTGTCGCATCCGTCACACCACCCACCGCGACCGCAGTATCCCCCTCGAAGACTCGAGACCTTGTTCCTCCCGAGCTGTCGTGAGAAGGACGGGCACATACTCGCCTACTCGGTGTTTGGACTAGACCAACATATATGTTCCATCGTCGTTTCCCCCGTGCTTCCGCTCTCGACCGACCGCACTGTAACGAGACGATGATCACGCACGCCGTTGCACGGGATACGGACGGTCGCGCTGCAATAAAACTGGAGGATCAATATGCTAAGCTAACGGATGGGTCTTGTCTATCACATCATTCTCCTAATGATGTGATCCCATTCATTAAATGACAACACAGGTCTATGGTTAGGAAACTTAACCATCTTTGATTAACGAGCTAGTCTAGTAGAGGCTTACTAGGGACACCGTGTTTTTGTCTATGTATCCACACATGCATCAAGTTTCCGGTTAATACAATTCTAGTATGAGTAATAAACATTTATCATGGTATAAGGAAATATAAAATAACAACTTTATTATTGCCTCTAGGGCATATTTCCTTTAATGGGCCTTATGGGCCAAGAGAGGGACAGACCAGCCCACAAGGGGCTGGTGCGCCCCCATATAGGCCGAAATAGGAGGAGAAGGAAAAAGGGGAAGGGAGAAGGAAAGGGGAGGATTCGGCCTCCCCCTTCCTTCCCTCCCCACTCTCTTTCCTTTCCCCTCCGGTTAATAAGGAAGGGGGCGAATTGGGGAGGACCCCAAGTAGGATTCCTCCCCTCCAACCTATATATATATGTGGGGGGGGCACCGCTAGAACAAACAACATCAATTGTTAGCCGTGTGCGACGCCCCCCTCCACAGTTTACACCCCTAGTCATATTCTCGCGGTGCTTAGGCGAAGCCCTGCGCGAATCACTTCACCATCACCGTCACCACGCCGTCGTGTTGACGGAAGTCATCTACTTCCTCGACACCTTGCTGGATCAAGAAGGCGAGGGACGTCATTGCGCTGAACGTGTGCAGAACTCGGAGGTGCCGTATGTTCGTTGCTTGATCGGTCGGAGCTAGAAGAAGTTCGACTACATCAACTGCGTTGTCAAACGCTTTCGCTTTCGGTCTACGAGGATACGTAGACACAATCTCCCTCTCTTGTTGCTATGCATCTCCTAGATAGATCTTGCATGAGCGTAGGATTTTTTTTGAAATTGCATGTTACGTTTCCCAACAGGAAGAAGGGAACTGGTCCACAAAGCTGATGATTCTTGAATATACCTCGGCTTCGAAAACTAGTTCATGGGCTACTGAGCGAGTCCTGGACTGGGGGGTCCTCGGGCTGCCTATCTATCTCTTATGGGCCGCACAGGTGGGCTGCTCTATGACTATTACTGGAAGGCTGAGCTATAAGGCGACTCCGTGTTCGGGAAGGAAACCTTTGAAGCCTTGGTGTGTCCTCCAAGTCAAGATGGAAGAATCGACAGGTTCATTCTCTGATGGTAACCGACCATGTGTAAACCTAGGTACCCCTGGTGCCTATGTAAACCAGAGGGTTTAGTCAGGGCGGAAGAATCATCATTCTACTCACCTAGGGTTTAGTTCATCCGATCTCGTGGTAGATCAACTCTGTAATCCTCATACACACATCAATACAATAAAGCAGGATGTAGGGTTTTACCTCTTCGAGAGGGCTCGAACCTGGGTAAATATTGTCCTTGTGTTTCCTTTTCCCCATTGATCCCAGATCCACAGCTCGGGACCCCCCTACCCGAGATCCACCAATTTTGACACCGACACACACCGCTACCAGGTGGCTCTGCACTAATGACAATGTCAGGTTCTTCAACTTTATCATCACTTACCTCCATTATCTCATCCTCAAAGTCACTACCAATGTCGATGTACTCATTATCCTGCTCCCCATGATGCTCAACATAAATATCTACTACATCTCCAACACAAATTTAATCTGACATCTTCCGCAACCACTGTCATCGAACAAAAACACCAAACCATCAGCTAGTTCTTTCCCAGGATGTAAGGGCATATTTAGCCTAAGGTGTTTTGGTGATTGATGACAATGCTTTTGCGGACTAATCGTGTGCATTGAGTTTTTCAGAGATTCATCCTTTGGCACGAGACGATTCCCTCCCCTCGGAGTTTGAAGCGAAGACGGTGTAGTCCTTTCGATTCAGTTTGGTGGACTAGTTTCGTAGGGATCACCGTACTATCAAGAGGGGGTCCGCTTTGGAAAGGCTAGGGTGGAATCATCACGTACACATCCCTTGCACACCCTCCGAGCCTTTCCACTTCAATGGAGAGCTCGTTCCTGTCCTCATTGTGCCTTATGTGGTCTGAGCGGTAGTACCGCTTGGGTGCTACAAGCGGCAGTACCGCTCCACAACGGTAGTACCGCTTGTAGCCCCCAGTCGTAGTACCGCTGCGGTTTCGTGCTAGTACCGCCTCGATTCGAGGGCTCTTTTTTCGTGTCGGACTTTACGGTACCAGCCGCGGCAAGAGACGCAGTAGTACCGCTCGCGAGCGGTAGTACCGCGAGGGGGAGCGGTAGTACCGCGAGGGGGAGCGGTAGTACCGCTTAACAACCGCTTAGGTTGTTAAGCGGTAGTACCGCTGGCCTAGCGGTAGTACCGCTTGGGCTGTTAAGCGGTAGTACCGCTGGCCTAGCGGTAGTACCGCTCTCTGCGGGGCTGGTAGGGGGGTAACGGTTGGATTGTTCCCCCCACTATATAAGTGGGTCTTCTTCTCCAAAGTTGACCTACCTCTTCCCCCCAAAACTCCATTGTTGCTCCGAGCTTCATTTTCGCCCGATCTCTCTCCCTAGCCAATCAAACTTGTTGATTTGCTTGGGATCGGTTGAGAAGGCCCTGATCTACACTTCCACCAAGAGAAATTTGATTCCCCCACTAATCCCTAGCGGATCTTGTTACTCTTGGGTGTTTGAGCACCCTAGACGGTTGAGGTCACCGTGAAGCCATAGTCCATCGTGGTGAAGCTTCGTGGTGTTGTTGGGAGCCTCCAATTAAGTTGTGGAGATTGCCCCAACCTTGTTTGTAAAGGTTCGGTCGCCGCCTTCAAGGGCACCAATAGTGGAATCACGGCATCTCGCATTGTGTGAGGGCGTGAGGAGAATACGGTGGCCCTAGTGGCTTCTTGGGGAGCATTGTGCCTCCACACCGCTCTAACGGAGACGTACTTCCCCTCAAAAGGAAGGAACTTCGGTGACACATCCTCGTCTTCACCGGCTCCACTTTTGGTTATCTCGTCCCTTTACTTGTGCAAGCTTATTTGTGTTATATCCCTTGCTTTCTTGTGCACTTGTTGTTGTTGCATCATATAGGTTTCTCACCTAGTTGCATATCTAGACAACCTACTTTGATGCAAAGTTTAATTTGGTAAAAAAAGCTAAAAATTGTTAGTTGCCTATTCACCCCCCCCCCCTCTAGTCAACTATATCGATCTTTTCAATTGGTATCAGAGCCTCGTCTCTTTATTAAGGACTTTGCCGTCCGAAGAGTATGGTTGACACCGTAGACGGTGGGGAGGAGCACTCCGGTGTGAATCCATTCTCTTCTACGGCCGATGGGGGAACCTCGATCTCACGCGAGGAATTCAATGTGGCTTTGGACACATTGAAAACCTCCATGACGGACAAGGTTGAGAGCGTGTTTAATAAATTCCTTGAAGGGCTTAAATTATCTACCGCACCATTGAAAGTGGGTGATCCCACTAACAAGGTGACGGATGCTAACCCCGACAAGGGGGAAGCTAATAGTGAAAAAGCTCCTTCCTCTAGTGGTAAGAATGGCACCGGCATCTTTGCCCATGTGGAACCTCCACCCTTGTATGGTGGACCACTTCCTTCTACTCATTTGAATCATGCCGGTCCTCCCCCTAAGATTGTGAAAAATGAGGATTTTGATTCTTGGGTTTATCGCTTTAAGCGCCATTTGAATCATGTTAATACTAACCTTTGGAGAATCATTGAAGAAGGTTTCTATCCGCATGACCGAAGAAACTTCACGCCGAGAGAAGCCGTGGACAATCAATTCAATGAGAATGCTCTCTTCATCATCCAAGATGCAATTCCTCCCGAAGATCTTCCTTACCTCCGGCCCTATGCCATGGCCAAAGACGCTTGGCACCAAGTCGTTTCCCTCTACCGGGGAAGCGCAAGCATTCAACGCTCCAACTATGAAGTGGTGCAAGATGAAGCCGACGAGTTTGCCATGAAAGAAGATGAAGAACCTCGTGAGCTTTATCAGAGAGTAACCAAACTCGCGATCTCTCTCCGAGATCTTGGGAGCAAGGACACGGATGACAATTGGATCAAGCGCAAATTCCTCAAGGCAATGATGCCTTATCACAAGGCCATGTCATCCGTCATTCGTCAACGGCCGGACTTCCACACCTTGTCCTCAAGTGAAGTGTTGGATGAGTTTGTGGCTATGAGCATCTTGGACAAGACCGCCGACAATGCGGTGCTTTGCTCCCAAAGAGCAAAGAAGCCCAACCTTGCTTTGAAGGCCAAGATTGTTGTGGAGGAAGAGGAAGAAGAGGAAGAAGAGGAGGGCAACCTCGAAGACACAAAGTATGCTTATCATGAACACATGGCTCTTGCTTCAAGGCAATTTTGGAGCAAGAAGAACTCAAGGCCCAACTTCAACAAGAACAATTCAAGTGGCGCCAAGGGCAAGCAATGTATGAGGACTTGTTTTAACTATGGCAATGTGAGCCACTTTGTTGCGGAGTTCCCGTATGAGAAGAGGGAAGACAATGGTGGCAAGCTCATCTGAAAGGACAAGGCCAAGTATTTCCCCAACAAGAACAACTTCACCAAGAAGACTCCTCCTAGGGAGTTGGTGGTACAAGAAGAGTACAATGAGGATGACGATGATGATGAAGATGGTGAGTCGATTGCCATGGCCTCCGTCACCATTGCATCAACTCCACGGGTGTCTCTCTTTGACTCACCCAATGAGAACATCACGGCCAAGTGCCTCATGGATAAAGCCACCAACAAGGTAACCCCCAACATCAAAACTACCATCATTAATAATCCTTCTTTGACGGATTGCATTGATGAACATGAGGGATCTAGTGTAGAGGAAAATGAGTTCGAATCCTTTATGGGTAAACTCAAGGGTAAATCCAAGAAGCACTTCGTTGCTCTCTTGGAACAACTTGGTAAAGCCAATGTCATGATCGAGGCTCGCGAAGAAACCATCTCTAAGATGGAGGGGCATAGTCGTGACTATGCCGATGAGATTTCGGATCTTTCCAATGCTCTTGAGGAAGAGCGTGGTCTTCGTTTGGCTCTTGAGGAGTCATACAACGATGACCGTGCTAAACTAAAGAAAGATCTTGATCATGCTCTTGTTGTGTCTCGTGTGCTAAATTCCGAGAAAGCCAAACTTGGGATTGATCTTGCTAGACTCAAGGAGGAATTTGACATACTTGACAAGGCTCACAAGGCCTTGAAGGGTATCCATGCTAACCTTAAAGAGTCTCATGATCAACTCCAAGTGAAGCTAACCAAGGAGAAAGCCACCTTTCCTCATATGGTTTTAATTGATAACGCAAATGCTGCTAACCCCTGTTGTGAGCATGAGCATCTTATTGAGGAGAATGCCAAGTTGAAGGAGCAACTTGAGAAAGGCCTTGTGTCGTGCATACAAGGTGAGAAGAACCTCAACAACCTTTTGAGCAATCAAAAGGAAGTGGTTGCCAAAGAGGGGATTGGGTTCACAACCAAGCCCAAGAACAAGAAGAAGAATGACAAGACCAAACGACCTCCTCCTCTCAAGCAAACCTTTGTGAAGGAGGGAGAAGGTGCTCCCAAGGAGAAGAAGAACAATGCAAAGGGTGGTGGTGCCAAGAAGGGCAATACCACCCCTCCCAACCAAGCCGACGACTTTAACCCTTCTTATGTGTTGTGTCGTGCTAGTGATGGGCATGTTTATGCCAAATTTGTTGGTTCTCCTTATGAGTACATTGAATGGTCTATTTGGGTTCCTAAGACCCTTGTCACTAACATCAAAGGACCCATTACAAAATGGGTACCTAAATCCAAGCATTGATCTCTTGTAGGTGTTTGCTTCCGGTGGGGGATCATGGTTGCTCGATAGTGGAGCTACAAATCATATGACCAGAAGCAAGGACTTGGTGGTGGACGTTCACAAGATTCTATCTATGCCCACCAATGTCGAGTGGGGTGATGCCTCGTCTTCTAAGGTATTGGGACTTGGCAAGGTTGTCATTTCTCATGATCTCACGATCGAGAAGGTCATGCTTGTTGAGTCCCTTGCATACAATTTACTTTCCGTTCGTCAACTTGCAATCATGGGCTTTGCCACCTTCTTTGATATTGATACCGTGGCCCTCTTGTGGAGCAAGACTCTTAAAGTAGCCTTTGTTGGGCATGTTGAGAACGGTCTATATGTGATTAACTTTTCGGAGCGACCCACTAAGACCGCGACATGCCTAATGGCTAAAGTTGACGTGGGATGGCTTTGGCATCGCCGTTTAGCCCAAGTCAATATGAGATCTTTGCAAAGTCTTCTCAAGGGGGACCATGTCCGTGGACTAACAAATGTTAGTTTTGCCAAAGATCGTGCTTGCAGTGCTTGTATCGAAGGAAAGCTTCATGAGAAGGCTCACCCTCCCTCGACTATCATCTACTCGAAGAGACCCTTGGAGCTCCTTCACATGGATCTCTTTGGACCTCCATCCTTTGATAGTCTTGGGGGTAGAAAGTATTGCTTGGTGATTGTGGATGACTATTCAAGATACACTTGGGTATATTTCTTCAAGAGGAAGAGCGAGACCCAACAAACCGTCATTGACTTTGCAAATGAAGCCCAACGTCAACACAATGCAAAGATCTTGACAATAAGGAGTGACAACGGCACCGAGTTCAAGAATTACACCCTGGATGAGTTCCTTAGTGATGAGGGGATCAAGCATCAATATTCCGCTCCATACACCCCTCAACAAAATGGTGTTGCGGAGATGAAGAACCGGACGTTGATGGATGCGGCAAGGACCATGATGGCGGAGTTCAAGTCCCCATACAACTTTTGGGCCGAAGCCATCAACACCGCGTGTCATGCATCAAATCGGCTCTATCTCCGCAAAGGCTTGAACAAGACTCCTTATGAGATACTCACCGGTAACAAGCCCAGCCTCAAGTACTTTCGGGTGTTCGGGTGTAAGTGTTTCATTCTCAAGAAAGGTGTTCGTTTGTCCAAATTTGAGGCTAGAGCTCATGAGGGCATATTTGTTGGTTATGCTACAAACTCCCATGCTTACCGTGTTCTCAATAAGTCCACAGGACTTATTGAGGAGACGTGTAACGTGGAGTTTGATGAGAATAACGGCTCCCAAGTGGAGGAAAGTGTTACTTGTGATGTAGGTGATGAAATTCCTCCCCAAGCCATAAGAAGAATGGGTGTTGGTCATATCCTACCCATTGAGGAACCCCTTGTGGCCGAAGGAGAAGGACAATGCTCCACTCAAGTGGAGCCATCACCAACTCAAGACCCACACGCTTCCGAAGAACATAGTGAAGGCCCTCAACCTCATGAACAAGATCAAGGGCAATATCAACCTCAAGATGGTGGTGAACCACCAAATGATGCCCAAGATCAAGTTCTCCCCCTCGAGCAAGTTCAAGATCACGAGCAAGCTCAAGATCAAGAACAAGCTCAAGACGACGCTCAAGTTGATCAAGTGACCCCTCCTCGTTTCACTTCCGAGGAGGAATTGGAGCGCCGTGCCGCTAAGATCGCTTCCAAGCTCACCACCAAAGGTCATCTCATGGAGAATGTGGTTGGAAGCCTAATAAAGGGGGTAAGCACTCATAGACAATTAGCAAACTATTATGAACATCATGCGTTTGTTTCTTGTGTCAAACCCCAAAAGGTTTATGAAGCGCTCGAGGACCCGGATTGGCTCAATGCCATGCATGAAGAACTCAACAACTTCGAGCACAACCAAGTATGGAAACTAGTGCCAAGGCCATCCGGAGATCATAATGTCATTGGAACCAAGTGGATATTCAAGAACAAGCAAGATGCTCATGGGATCATTGTTCGCAACAAGGCTCGGTTGGTGGCACAAGGCTACTCTCAATTCGAGGGTATCGACTACGGTGAAACCTTTGCCCCCGTTGCTCGCCTTGAGTCTATTCATTTGTTGATTGCTTATGCTTCTCATCATAATTTCACGTTGCAACAAATGGATGTGAAGAGTGCTTTTCTTAATGGTCCCATAAATGAGTTGGTGTATGTCAAACAACCCCCCGGGTTCGAAGATCCCTATTTCCCCGATCATGTGTACCAAATCCACAAGGCGCTCTATGGCCTTAAACAAGCCCCACGTGCGTGGTATGAGCATCTTACGGAGTTGTTACAAGATCGTGGATTCGAAATCGGGAAAATCGACCCCACTCTTTTTACTAAGAAGGTCAAAGGGGAGTTGTTTGTGTGCCAACTATATGTTGATGATATTATCTTTGGTTCTCCTAACAAAGCTTTCAATGAAGAATTTGCCGCTCTCATGACTTCAAAGTTCAAGATGTCTATGATGGGAGAGTTGAAGTTCTTTCTCGGGTTCGAAATCAAGCAAAGAAGAGAAGGAACCTTCATCAACCAAGCCAAATACACTCAAGACATGCTCAAGAGATTCAAGTTAAGCGATGTCAAGCCGGCCTCCACTCCAATGCCCACCAAGTGCCAACTTGACATTGATCCCAATGGTAAAGCGATGGATCAAAAGGTATATCGCTCCATGATTGGCTCCTTGCTTTACCTTTGTGCATCTAGACCAGATATCATGTTGAGTGTGGGAATTTTGTGCACGGTTTCAAGCCGCACCAAAGGAAAGTCACTTTGTGGCTGTCAAGCGAATCTTCCGATATTTGGCTCATACCCCAAACTTTGGCTTATGGTATCCAAGAGGAGCTACATTTGATCTTTTGGGTTATACAGATTCAGATTGGGCGGGAGACAAAGTGGATAGGAAGTCCACCTTCGGAGGGTGCCAATTACTTGGTTGCTCTCTAGTGAGTTGGTCTTCGAAGAAGCAAAGTTGTGTGTCTCTCTCGTCCACCGAAGCAGAGTATGTGGCTGCCGGCAGTTGTTGTGCTCAACTCCTATGGATGAGGCAAACTTTGAAGGATTACGGTGTCACTTGTGACGAAGTGCCTCTTTGGTGCGACAATGAAAGTGCCATCAAGATCTCTCTCAATCCGGTGCAACACTTCAAGACGAAGCACATTGAGATTCGGTATCATTTCATCCGGGATCATATTAGGCGAAGGGATATCAAGCTCATGTACGTCAACACTCATGATAACCTTGCAGATATTTTCACGAAGCCCTTGGATGAAGCAAGATTTCGCGAGTTAAGGCATGAGCTAAATATCATTGATTCGAGCAATGTGGTTTGAACCTTTGCACACCCCACCATACTCATCATGCTTTCTTGTCTAGGTGTAGGCATGGACATAGGGGGAGTGTTGTTCTCTCAATGAACTCTTCCTCCCCCCATAATGCATAAACTAATCTCACTCTTTCACATTAGCCATTTTTGATGGTACTTGTGCTTCAAAGACGAGTTTTGGTCATGGGCCCAAGGTTAAAATCTTCGCGGTGCCATACCTTGTTGACTCAAACATAGGTGGCCTCGGCCACCGCCCCTCTCTTGAAGGGGTGTGTCTTCTGTCCTCTTGCTAGTTCTCCTTGAGTGGTCCTTGGTTTTCTCTTCTTGCCATTGTCTTTTCTTTGTCATTTGAGCCGTGCGTTTAAAAGTTTAGTTTTGATGTGCGCTGGGCGGTACTACCGCTGGTGGTGCGCGGTACTACCGCTTACGTTGTTAAGCAGTACTGCTGCCCACCACTGCGGTACTACCGCTGGGGGGGCGGGTCCAGGGGTTAAGTCGTGGGTAGGGGTGGTTTTCTCCCCCCATACCCATTTGCTTCGTTCCCCAGTTCCTCTTCTTCTCTCCAGCGCCATCTCGCCCCGGGAGGGCCCCGACGGCTCTCCGTCTCCGGGCCGTTCCTCTCCATTTCCTTCGGTGGAGTCGATCCCCACCTCGTCCTCTTGCCATGGATGCTGGTATTGCCCCCGTTCCTTTTCTATTCTTGTCTAGATTTCAGATCTAGTGTTTTAGGGGCAATGGTGGTTGCATCTCTAGATTTTTGGCCAAATCTAGGCTTGAGTAGGTTGGAGAAGGCAACTAGACTCTCTGGATTGATGTTTGGTAGGATTATTTTTGAATTTGGCATCCCCGGTAGTGCCGGATCTGACAACGGTAGTAGGGAACCGCCGTGCCCCGTCTCGGGCGGTACTACCGCCCATCTTGTGCGGTACTACCGCGCGAGCGGCACTAAGCGGTACTACCGCCCTCCCAGCGCGGTACTACCGCTCGAGCGGTACTGCCGCTGTGCAGGCGCGGTACTACCGCCGGATGCCCAGTTCCATCATTTCCTACCACATATTGATCCATTTTTGCTGTTTTTTTGGTTTTGATCGCTCTTTCTGGCTGTTTCGTGTGTCCGTGTGTTTGGTTCCAGGTGATGAACATCCTGAGCAGCAAGTCCGCCGTGTCAACCCCGATCGTTCCACGTCAAAGCGCTACCGCACTTCTGAGCCTGCAGGTGGTTCCTCTAGTGCTCCACCGCCACCAGTGGGCGCTTCCTCAAGCGCAAATCCTCCACCCAAGAAGAAGCAGCCTGCCAACAGGCCGAAGCCAAGTGGCAAGAAAGTGGCAGAGATGTCGTCCAAGGAATTCTGGACCATGCGTCGCCGCAACCCATATGTGGAGGACCAAGAACCCAACTTTGTCAATCGCCCATTCTGGAATCGGTTTCAGTATGCCACCTACTTCCAAGTGATCAAGGCTAAGAAGAACCTCTTTGTCAATGTTCATTCCATCAACACGGATGCTATGGAGAAGGACCCTGAATACTTTGGTGAAGCTCATCAGATGTGCTCTCAGCTGAACATTCTCAGGATCATGCAGTTCAACAAGGATTTTGATGCAGATTTGGTGGCTCAATTCTATGCCACTATTCACCTAGGAACTGATGGAGACAGGACTCTGACGTGGATGACGAATGGGAAGGTGCTTGCTGTCAAGTGGAAGGCCTTCATGGAGTTGCTTGAGGTAGTAGATCAAGGGTTTGAGACTCCTGTCGGTTTCCGTCCTCACCGCAATGTCACCTCCACTCACAAGCAAGCCCTCTGGCCCTACTGCATAAAGAAGGTCAACCCTGAGACCAAGAAGGAAACCTATGAGTTGCCTGCCTTTTTGGATATCCTTCACCGTATCTTCCGCGAGACTCTCTTCCCTCGCATCAGGAATCTGGACCAGGTTCACTCCTATCTTGTGGACATGCTTCTCTTCTGCCAGCATGAGAAGGAAGCAAATACTGGCGAGTCCCTGGACATCTCTCATGTCATGTGGTCTGAGCTTGTTTCTGCTATTTCTGAGCGCAAGTGCCCGATTTATGGCCCATACATCATGTTGCTCATTGAGAAAGCATGGAGACGCACCTATCCCGAGGAAGTGCTGGAAACTGGAGAGCTGGTTTCTCATGAGATCAAGCGTCTGAGGAAGAAGGACAATTGGGGCACCTCCGTTCCTCGAACTGGGGTTCCATCTTCTGCTGCTACCATGGAGACCGAGGCCGAGGCTGCTACTGATACAGATGATGAGTATGTGCCCTCCGATGAGTTTGTGCCTTCTGGAGCTGAGCCCTCTTGGACAAAGAAGCTCAAGCTCAAAATGAAGAAGCTGTTTTGTATGGAGTCTCATGGTCAGTACATGACTCATGTGGCTGAGAAGAAGGCTAGGGGACAACACAAGGAGCTTATGCGCCAGTTGGGTGCGACTGTCACCAGCGGATCTGAGGGTCAGATCACTGAGGAGGAGGAGTGGGTCCAGCAGCACTGTCCGTGGACCGATTCAGATGCCGAGCAGTTTCCGACTGAGGACGGTGGTGCAGACGATCACGCGGAGTTCTGATGTTCGAGATCCACAGCATGCTCTCACTTGGAGCCGTAGGAGTGCTCTTTGCCCCTTTTGGTGTCTCGATGCCAAAGGGGGAGAGAGTTTAGGGATTTGCGTCGTGGTGTTGCGAGTGTGTCTTTGTGTTATCGTTGTGTTTGCTACCATTTGCTTGCTTTGCTTTGTTTGGTTTTGTGTTCAGTGAGACCTAAGTTCCAGACATATGGTGTGAGACATATGCTACCTTATCCTTATCTTAATGTTATCTATATGTCTCTAGTCTTTTGGTATCTTATGTTATGCATGCTCATTATGTTATGTACTCTGCTCTCATGGATCATGCTTAGATTGTTGGTCCCTAAAATACAGGGGGAGTGTTGATCCTAGTATGTGTGTCGTGCAGTCCAAGGCACTTATCTTGATGGCACACATCTAGGGGGAGCCCGTCTATATTTTAGAGATGTGGGGTTTGCTTATGACCTTTATCTTTCTCCGTTCGTGCAAATCCCGTATTGTCATCAATCCACCAAAAAGGGGGGAGATTGTAAGGGCATATTTAGCCCTAAGGTGTTTTGGTGATTGATGACAATGCTTTTGCGGACTAATCGTGTGCACTGAGTTTTTCAGAGATTCATCCTTTGGCACGAGACGATTCCCTCCCCTCGGAGTTTGAAGCAAAGACGGTGTAGTCCTTTCGATTCAGTTTGGTGGACTAGTTTCGTAGGGATCACCGTACTATCAAGAGGGGGTCCGCTTTGGAAAGGCTAGGGTGGAATCATCACGTACACATCCCTTGCACACCCTCCGAGCCTTTCCATTTCAATGGAGAGCTCGTTCCTGTCCTCATTGTGCCTTCTCTGGTCTGAGCGGTAGTACCGCGGGCCGGAGCGGTAGTACCGCTTGGGTGCTACAAGCGGCAGTACCGCTCCATAGCGGTAGTACCGCTTGTAGCCCCCAGCCGTAGTACCGCTGCGGTTTTGTGCTAGTACCGCCTCGATTCGAGGGCTATTTTTTCGTGTTGAACTTTACGGTACCAGCCGCGGCAGGAGAGGCGGTAGTACCGCTCGCGAGCGGTAGTACCGCTTAGGTTGTTAAGCGGTAGTACCGCTGGCCTAGCGGTAGTACCGCTTGGGCTGTTAAGCGGTAGTACCGCTGGCCTAGCGGTAGTACCACTCTCTGCGGGGCTGGTAGGGGGGTAACGGTTGGATTGTTCCCCCCACTATATAAGTGGGTCTTCTTCTCCAAAGTTGACCTACCTCTTCCCCCCAAAACTCCATTGTTGCTCCGAGCTTCATTTTCGCCCGATCTCTCTCCCTAGCCAATCAAACTTGTTGATTTGCTCGGGATTGGTTGAGAAGGCCCCGATCTACACTTCCACCAAGAGAAATTTGATTCCCCCACTAATCCCTAGCGGATCTTGTTACTCTTGGGTGTTTGAGCACCCTAGACGGTTGAGGTCACCGTGAAGCCATAGTCCATCGTGGTGAAGCTTCGTGGTGTTGTTGGGAGCCTCCAATTAAGTTGTGGAGATTGCCCCAACCTTGTTTGTAAAGGTTCGGTCGCTGCCTTCAAGGGCACCAATAGTGGAATCACGACATCTCGCATTGTGTGAGGGCGTGAGGAGAATACGGTGGCCCTAGTGGCTTCTTGGGGAGCATTGTGCCTCCACACCGCTCTAACGGAGACGTACTTCCCCTCAAAAGGAAGGAACTTCGGTAACACATCCTCGTCTTCACCGGCTCCACTTTTGGTTATCTCGTCCCTTTACTTGTGCAAGCTTATTTGTGTTATATCCCTTGCTTGCTTGTGCACTTGTTGTTGTTGCATCATATAGGTTGCTCACCTAGCTGCATATCTAGACAACCTACTTTGATGCAAAGTTTAATTTGGTAAAGAAAAGCTAAAAATTGTTAGTTTCCTATTCACCCTCCCCTCTAGTCAACTATATCGTTCCTTTCACAGGATACAGACAATACAGCTTCATCGATTCCTTGAACTCCACATGGTCTTTCAAATGCCCTTGAACTTCCTACAACGACAGCTTGTCCCTCTCGATCTCTGATATGTCTTCATCGCCCCCCCACATAATCCAAAACAAGATCAGTGCAGACGAACTGGCCTCCAAAATGAAACCCGACATTCAAAATCTCCGTAGGGTTCATGATTTAACTGAAACAAACATGACAATATCACTACATTGTCCTAATCCGTGCATTTGGAATAACAAAAAGGCACAAAAATCGAACCAAAAACCCAGATCTCCGAAAAGCCCCAGTTTTTCTCCGTGAAACCCTAACACTAACAGAGCGGAGAGAGCCTAAATTACGGCGAGCGGAGGAGGAGTACATCGGCGACAATACCTTTGACGCCGCTCATCACCGCGTCGTCACGATCACCGCAGATCACCCGCCCGTCGCCATTGCCGTCGCTCGAGCAGGGGAATTCTAGGAGAAGCCAAGAATGGGGATGTACTGCCTCTACGTGGGCTGCCTCTGCACTAAAAACATGGGAGGCGCTATGGGCTGCTATGAGACAGCCCAACTTCTACACGCCCAACGTGCCCAATAACCATCAATCCAAGTTTCTGTCTGCCATGTCATCAATCCTTGTTTGGGAATGCGACCAGGGGTCATTTTAGACCGGGATTAGAGAGTTCAGTGTGCTGATTCCTAGGATTTAGAGTTTAGGGTTTGATTAAGCTAACGCCTACGAGTTCAAGGTTTTATTTTGGACTTTTTCCTATCTTGGCAATGGGCGCCTCAAGCGTCAAATAGGAAATGAAAAAAAACAGTTTTTTTAGGGATCCCACACTTTATTAATTAGAAACTATGTTCATAGGGATACAAAGGGGGTCATGAGGGGATAGAAGCCACAAATGGGAAAATTTCACAAGGTTGTGCGCCTCTAGATTCGAAGCACGACCTTCAAATACAAAATCACAACTAGCAAAATACCCTCTTCTATTATTTATCTCCTTGACGACCGTGATATGGGGGCTTCCTATCCCCTTTTTGATGTCATCCGCAATTGGCTTGCAGTCACATGCAATCACCAAGTGATCCAAAGATAAATCAGCCGCAAGTGCCAAGGCCTTACGACAAGCAATGGACTCTAAAATTGTAGGATTTATAACCCGAGGTAGAACAATTGCCGAGGACCCGAGGTACTGACCATGTTCATCCCTGCACACTGCTGTCGCAGCTCCAACACGCCTATCATGGGACAGACCCCCATCTACATGGATTTTAACATGTCCGCTTGGAGGTGCTTTCCAAGAGCTCCGCCTCATTATTGCATGTGCGCGTCCAGCCGGAGTGGAAGTGCTAACAATCATATTCACACCATCCAACTTGGCAATGAACCTTTCTATGAAGCGGTGAGTCGACATTGGGCTTTGAAATATTGACTCATGTATAGCTTTTCTACGCGCAGTCCATATTGCCCAAAGAGTGACGGTCATCTTCACAAACTCCATATGTGATAATGCATCCATCATGTTGAAGAGCCAATGTTTAGCATTGGGTTCTTGAGACTCAACAATATGATCAGTTAATTCCTCGTCACCTAAGGCCCACACACACCTCGACGCTGTGCAATCAATCAACGAGTGCCTCCATGAATCAACTGCTCCACATAGTTGGCAAGAATCTGTGTCACACATGTTTCTATGGTGGCGCACATCCTCTGACAGCAAAGAATGTCTTGCGAGCCTCCAAAGAAAAGTTCTAATTTTGCTTGGAACTTTGGTGTTCCACAAAGATGACTAGCACTTCTCATCTGCCGTGCTGTTGGATGAATCTCCTCTTTGATCGAGCAAGTTATCTCTCATATTTCTCAAATTCACCAACATTCGATATGCCGACCTGACAGAAAATGCACCTTTCTTTTCAAATTGCCATGCCCAGAAGTCAGTCATTGGTGTCGTGCAAAGAGGTGTATTCTTTATAACTTGAATATCAGACGGAAGAAAAAAAAACAGGTGAGCGACATTCGCAATAAAAAAGATTCGCGACCCACATGGGCCGGCCCGTTACGTACGAGATTTACGCCTCCACGCAGACCCTAAATGCCGCAGGTGGCTCGCCCGACCCACGCACTGCACTATTCTCTCGTCCCGCCGCCGCCGCCACCCGACACATGCCCCGAAACCCTCCACCCGAGAGCACGTTCACCTCCGAGCCTCCGACGCCGCCGCCCACGCTGCCGCCCCGCTCCTCGCAACTTCGCCGCCGCCGCCTTTAGATCTTACTACTAGGTCGTCTTTGCCACCGCCGCCGCCGGCCCACACTGCGTCGCCCCGAGCTCTTCCGGCGACCCAGAGCATAAATGGCTGACCCTAACACCGCCGCCGCCCACGCTGCCTCCCAGGTCTTACTCGTCCCCCACAGCCACCCCGTTCCTCGCTGCTTCGCCGCCGCCGCCGCCGCCGCCGCTAGATCTTTGTAGATCGTCTTTGCCGCTGGCCCGCACTGCGTCGCCCGAGCTCTCCGGGCGACCCAGAGCCTAAATGGCCGACCCTAAAACGTTGAAGTACAGGTTGCGACCTGTCGAATTCAAGGGCAAGCAAACTCATATTATATGTTATCATAATGTTCCTGTGTGGCCTACGACAGTTGCCGTAGTGAATTACTTTCTCCTCACCGATCCGTCGTGCTTTAAGTTCGACAAGACAGTCGATTTTATCTCCGTTTATGATCTGCGGAACATGGCAGCATCCCTTGGGGATAAGGTAGTGACGCACATCAAACAGGATCAAACAAAAGACTGGACGAAGGACGAGAGGAAGGTAGCTACGGGTGCCTCGTTGTCCACATTATTGCAGCTAGACGGATCTAGCATTCAACCGATTAACATATTGTATGTGAAAAAGACATTATCCTTTTGTAAATATATCCCTTCTATTTAGTGTTTACCTTCTGCCTTAACATGTTTTGTTATGTCTGATTTGACGCAGCACCTCTGGTTTTCTTGATTCTCCAATCATTTCTACCCTTTGTCATTTGAATATACCAATCCTGCATGGATGGATTCTTCCCCATGAGGTACTCTATACATTAGTTAGATCAGTATTTGTAGATAGACCAGTGTTTGTAGAAACTGTACTTTTTACAACCCTTATATTTTGTTCATTCAATATCAGGATAAGTACAATAAGCTTCGCGGCAAAATTTCTCAGAATCCAACACTTGTACTGAAGGGAATGGAAATTGCAAGTGAATTTTTACAGAATTCTCAGACTGAGTTAACTCAACAAGGCATTAAACTTCTGATGAGTAATAATGATGCTATTGCTGAAGGGAACCTTTGTGCGTTATATAAAAAACATCTTAATTTGATGTATAAGGTATTACATTTCTTTCATTTAGATATCAGTTGAAATACAGGGGCACAACAAGTATTATAATCTCTTATTTATTTTGTGTAGCATAAAGGAAACTTATATGTCCTTGTGACAGAAGGGGACACCCAAGACATTCCCCCCACCGCAATTTGGAAATCTTTAACTATGGTGTGTTAAACATTCCCCTAGTGCAACATTAACTCGACATTATCTATTTTACAAGATAATTATCTTTCTTATTAACAGGGTTTCGAAGAGCAAGTGTTATTCACCGACAATTTTGTCCCTCTTCCCGCCGACGAGCAACCAAATAAGGCGGTAAGTTTTTGCCAAATCTCAGCAATTCCTTTGCAAGACCAGACCTCTAATTTTGTTGGCTAACTCTAAATGAACAGGGTAGAGAGTGGGTTGTTGATTGGCAAAAAAGGTTGGCAGATAGTGAAGCAAAAAAACAGGATAAGAAAATGAGAAGGAAGAGGTGCGAACTGAAAATGAAAAAGATGCATGCTCATTCTATCAAAACACATAGTAGTCTCTAATAGACTATTTACTTTTTACTTCGGTTATTCATGATTTTTTTAATATATGCAGACCAAATTCAGATATTGTACCTACTCCTTCGTCATCTCCAATCACACAAGAAGTGACTAATGTACCTACTCCTTCGTCATCTCCAATCACACAAGAAGTGACTAATGTACCGCTGAACTCAACCGAAGAGTATGTGCTAGCTAAGTGTTTAAGTTGCATAGTCTTATGTTTTCCTCTACTCAAATAGTAACATCGCTCTACCTGTCTATACTTACAGTATTAACTGTCTAATTGACTACTTTACAAGATTTCCACTCAAATTCTTTACCTGCAGCCACGACGACAAATTGGAGGGGCCACCCAATCCTGTTATAGTTGCATATGCACCTGCTGCCCCTTTGGATAGTCTGAATGGGTAAGTTCCACATGGTTCTATTTCTCTTGTTGTTCCGTCTAATATGAAAACAGTATCTTACTGACAAACTCTTGGTTATTTTGCTAAATTTTTTTCCCATTCTACCTGCAGTCAAACAACATCTTTGGCTGATGCGAGTAAAGTGCCGGTGCTCTCCAGCGCCGACAAAAAATTGGAGAGGCCAACCAGTCCTGGTAGAGTTGCATATGCACCTGCCTCTTCGGATAGTCTGAATGGGTAAGTTCCACATGGTTCTATTTCTCTCGCTGTTCCGTGTAATATGAAAACAGTATCTAATTTACAAACTCTTGGTCATTTTGATAAAAACAATTTCCCATTCTACCTGTAGTCAAACAGCATCTGTGCCTGATGCGAGTGAAGTGCCGGTGCTCCTTCCTACATCAGTCATATGGAAGCTTGCTTTTTCAGACTTTCTGGAAAAGTAAGGCCTACTTGATTATACTGGTTTTTCTCAATTTAATATGTGGTATGATACAAATAATTTTTATTTTATTGTGGTAGGTACATATACGGAGAAAGTGATGTATATTATTTCCCAACCTTGTTGAACTTCATGAAGAGTGTTACACTGTTTAAATTTGAAGTTCGGATTTCTGATATTGCGATACATAATCTAGTTCTTGCTTTAGCTATTCAAGGGAACATTGAAAGGTAAGTTATCGCCAGCCACATCTTTTATAGCTTCGTATCCTACCCTGCATCAGTATGGAATTTTACCAAAATCTTACTTGTAGCTTCACTGAACTGTTAACCCAACCGGTTATCGACTTCATGATAAAGCAAGAATTTGATGCTGAAGAAGTTATAAAGAAAAGAGTCGAGCTAATATTTCATGATGATATGCCTGCACAAAGAAGGTATGTCCGTAAAATAGCAATGACTGAACACCAAGAATGCTGAACCTTATTTTGTTTCTTCTGTTCTTGCTGTAATGTTTGATGTGATGTTTTTCTTTATTGTAGAGTTATATCCTTCTCTGATTATGCCAAGTATATGGTCCTTGTATGGTCATATCAAACTTATAACGGGACGTGGGAAAACGCAACCTCCCTCGATGGACGACAAGCGGGTTTAGGATATCTGGCCTATATATTAAGAAATCATGCCCTGAGAAAGTCATGGGGTGGGAACTTTGTTGACTCTGACATGAAAGTCATTGACGGCCAATTCATCATAGATAAACCAGCTGTTGAAGAATTCAATCAAAATAACATCTGTGTCGACCTGACTACCTTAATCAAGAATTTGCAGAGGCACTATAGAAGCAAAGTTGCTGGACCTCCAGCATACTTTGATGTATTTCAACAAGATATCATGCAGCTTATGCCTCATCATCAGAAAAATCCAGAAGAATACGAGGAGTTCCTTGTATTTTTGCAAAATCATTTTGCATTCAAGGCGCCGTTGGTTTGCTCAACACTTCTCCGTGAATTGTTTGTTGTGGTTCAGTCTTTAAGAAGGTACCTTAATGAGGGTAAGCTGGGGCCCGCGCTTCCTAGACTATCAGCTAGGTCTAATCAGAGAAAGTGGGCGAGGCATGCGCAACAAGGCGTGCCCTTCAGCGGAGTTTATCACTATGCGGACACTCTCAAGAAAACTCAGCAGAATCCGAAGAGGAAGGAGAATCCCCACGGGAGCACCACCAAGGAGAATACCGAAGGGAGCACCGCCCAGGAGAATACTGAAGGGAGCATGGCCCAGGAGAAACCCCAAGGGAGGACCCCAGAGAAACCCCAAGGGAGCATCCCCAAGCAGAAACCCCAAGGGAGCAGCACGAAGCAAACCCCAGAGAAACCCCAAGGGAGCATCCCCAAGCAGAAACCCCAAGGGAGCAGCACGAAGCAAACCCCAGAGAAACCCCAAGGGAGCAGCACGAAGCAAAAACACAAGGGCAAGATCCTTGATAGGTTCATGGACGAAACCTACTGGAAATGCCTTCAATATGGTCGATATTTCATAGAGCACGCTTTTGATCACACAAAGGTACGTTTGCTGCTTCCTCTGTACCCAGCCCCTTAGAACAAGAAATTTCGCATGACTCGATGAAATGAGTGTTCCCTGCACTGAATGTACCTAGACTGCTAGATCACTTTAAATTTTATTGTATTGGACAGTTCAAGCATAACTCTTTTTGTTTCGGCTCAACAGAAGGATGGTCAAAAGGTGAAAAATCTTATAATCATTCAATTGATGCTTGATGGTTGTCTTGGGCCAGCAATATCAGAATTGATTTGGTACATGATGAGGTTTACTTGTGATGGACCGTAAGTATTTGTTTTACTTGTTTTATTAATCAGCATATCTGTCTTCTATTCATTGTTAGTTTAATTAGTTTTGTGATCTGGTTTTGTAGGTTTTCCCCTGTATGGACACACTTCAAGAAATCAGAGTGAGTTTTTTTCGTAAATTTACTAGTTGCAGTACGCAAAGCTTCTTGCAAGTTATTTATTTTAGGTTGTCTGATAATAATAAATTGCTCATTTTTCCCTAAAGGTGTAGCATTTAATACATGTTTTCATGGATAACTTTTCTTACTGGCTATCAAATCATTTTCTTTTGTATGTTTTGTGACTGCAGGTATGATGATAGACCTAGGAGTGCCCAAGATGAGGAAACCAAAAGCATTTCTAATCTGGACGATGATGCGTTAGCTGACCGAGCGGCCTCTGCCTCTGAGGATAAGGTCTTGCTGAAGCACCAAGGTGTCTCGCTCTACAGAGCTGACGTTGACAGCTTGAATGAGCCAGCATTCATCACCGATGCCATCATCCGGTTCTGTGTTGCTCTCTACTGCTCCACCCTCAACTGCAAGGATGTTCGCTTCTTGGGTGCCTCACTTTCCACTGCCATTTGTATTTACCCGGACTTCGGCGAGCAGTATGATCTCGGTTCGCTCCCACTTGTTCTACTTGTCTCAAACAATCTTCACCCTGAGCGTGGGTATGGTGGCAATCATTGGTCCCTCCTCATCCTCGATAGCGTTACTGATCCCTTGTGCCCACGCTTAGTGCATCATGACAGTAGTGGGAACGCCAACCGCAGCCATGCCGAGCGATATGCCAAGGCAATTCGCGAGCTGCTTGCTGACAAGTTTGGTGATGCAATTCTCTGCGAGGGGCCCACCCCGAAGCAGACCAATGAGTATGACTGTGGTGTCTACGTCGCAGCGGTGGCAAAGTCAGTATTGGACTGGTACAATCGTCCACAGCGGCAGCAGGGAACAGATTGGTTCAGAGACATACAGGAACAAGTATCTGCCGAAAGTGTTTCCAGACTGAGGGTTAAGATACGGGACATAATCAGGCAACTCATTCAAGAGAATGAGAACAAGTCTGGAATGAGCGGTAAGGAAACTGAAATCATGTCTAATCTAGACGACAGTGCTAAGGATGTGAATGAGAACAAGTCTGGAATGAGCGGTAAGGAAACTGAAATCATGTCTAATCTAGACGACAGTGCTAAGGATGTGAATGAGAACAAGGCTGGAGGGAGCGGTAAGGAAACTGATATCATGTCTAATCTAGACGACAGTGTGTTAGCTGACCGAGCGGCCTCTGCCCCTGCTGATGCTAAGGATGTGAATGAGAACAAGTCTGGAGTGAGCGGTAAGGGAACTGAAATCATGTCTAATCTAGACGACAGTGTGTTAGCTGACCGAGCGGCCTCTGCCCCTGCTGATGCTGAGGATGTGAATAAGGTCTTGCTGAATTACCAAGGTGTCTCGCTCTACAGAACTGACGTTGACAGCTTGATTGGGCGAGAATTTGTCACAGATGCCATTATTCAGTTTTGTGTTGTTCACTACTCCTCGATTCTCAACTGCAAGGATATTCGCTTCTTGGATGCCTCAGCGGCCATTGGTATCTCTATTAGACCGTCCTTCGGCGCGGAGTATGATCTTGATTCCTTCCCACTCCTGCTACTTCCTGTCTCGGACAGTGATGACCCTGATAAGGGGGATGGTGGCAATCATTGGTCCCTCCTCGTCGTCGACGGTGCGTCTAATCCTTTCTGCCCGCGCTTCGTTCATCATGACAGTAGTGGGAACGCCAACCGCAGCCATGCCGAGCGATACGCCAACGGAATTCGGCAGCTACTTCCTGGCAGGTTTGGTGCTGCAATTCTCTACGAGGGGCCCACCCCGCAGCAGAACAACGGCTGTGACTGTGGCCTCTACGTCGCGGCGGTGGCAAAGGCCACATTGGACTGGTACACTCGACCACGGCAGCAGCGGGGAACCGATTGGTTCACAGACGTACAGGCACAGGTGTCTGTCCAGAGTGTCTCGAGACTGAGGGCTGATCTGCGGGACCTAATCAAGCAGCTTATCCAAGAGAACAAGGCTGGAGAGAGTGGCGATGAATAGTGATGTTCTAGTAAGGGTCTGGGAGTTGTCAGTAGCTAACCCATAGTAGTTGTTTAGCGGCAAGGAATACTGATGTTGACTGGTCAGGGGGAGTTGTCACCAGTAGTAGTAGTTATGTTATTTGCTTTTGGATGAGTCAAACAAGCTAGGATTCATATGGGCTATGACATTGCAATCCTATTTTTTCCCCTATCCCGTTGATTTTGGAATCCCGCGAATCAAAGAGGCAAAAAATTGTTACACGAAATTCACATTTCCTGCCCAGCGATCCAGCTGCGTTCAGATCAGTTGCATTGAGAAAAAACATATTTGAACACAGTTGAAAGATAGAACAACAGAAACGGGTCCAATTGTCAACTACAGGTAAGAAACGGGTCCAATTGTCAACTACAGGTAACAATGGCCCTGTTTGGTTCTAAGACTTGGTTCATAAGTCTTAGGACTTTTTTTAGTCGCAACTAAAAAGTTGCTAGTCTTTAAAAGGTCCCTACCTGTTTGGTTTCTAAGACTAAACATGGACTAAAAGACCATTTTACAACTAAAAGTTCAAACAAGACTCTCCTTGAGGGTCTTATTTCATAATTCCCAAATGCCACTTTAAGTCCCAAGTCTTTCCTGTTTGGTTGGTTTAGATGAGACTAAAAAAGATTTTTTTAAGTCCCTACACCAATAAGCCTCTGTAAACAAACACCCCCAATGTATTCAGTAATACAACTCAGCTCCAACAGTTCAAGACACGTTGGTGCGTGCCACAAAGGATCAGAACAAGACTTCGTATAAATCATCTTTTTCATAAACAAGAATGGGACTTTATTACCGGAGGCGGACGTTAGTTCATCAGCAAGAATGAGACTTTATAACCAAAGGCGGACGTTTGGGACATGGTGTGTTAGACAGGTGACTTGGTCCAACCCTGTCTCCCCATGATCTACACACGATCAGGCGCAAGTTGGGTGATGCCCTCCTATATGTAACCCTGCTTATATTTCTTTATCTTTATTTTTACCTACTAATAAAGCAAGCCTGGGTGGAGGCTTGCTATGGTGACCAGCTTGGCTGTGTTCACATGTGTATAACTAATTGATCCCGAAACAATTTCTTCTATCTGTGTTAACCATATATTTTGTCCTCTCTGTGGGCCTGCTGGGCCTGCATCGCGCCCTTTTTTATACTCCCTCCGTTCCTAAATATAAGTCTTTTTATAAACTTTACTATGGACTACATTGTAACAGGCCCGATCTACCAGTTCGATCTAGATCTGAGGAGGGAGGAGGAGGAGGAGTAGGTGAGATCGGTAGGAGGAGAAGGGGAAAGTGGATACCAGGAGAAGAGCAGCTTCTCTCTGTCAATTTAGCCGGATACAATTCGATGCTCACGACTGGTGCCAACCCACCTACTTAACATGGAGCTCGCAGGCTCACTCCGGCCCAACAAGGCCACACATCCGAGACACACGCCGCCCGCGAAGGGCTGATTCCTTCGTCGAGCCAGCTGGCGCCTTGACCTGTTCCTCTTCCTGCTTGTTAGCCAGTGGGGATGCCTTGTCAGTCGTGACATCCTCCCCCCCTTGAGTTGAGGCTTGTCCCCAAGCCGATGTTGTTGTTGGAAATCGACGACGAAGCTCTGCAGGTTCTTCCCAAGTGGCTAGCGATGGGGGTAGCGCACTCCACTGTACCAGAAGACGGGGCTGCATCTCTCCTTGAACATGGACCAGCTTGGTATCCAGAATGGCCTCTGGCTGGTGTTCGGCCTGCAGAATGGAATTAGCAGGAGGAAGATCTTGACTCACCTGGGTGCTAGGACCAATAGCTTTCTTCAGTTGGGAGACATGCACCACCGGGTGTATCTTACTGTCATTCGGCAACTGGAGTTTGTACGCCACTTTCCCGATCTTGGCGAGCACTTGGTAGGGGCCGTAGTAACGGAACACCAGCTTCTGGTAAGGGCGCTGTGCAACTGACGTTTGGATGAATGGCTGGAGTTTGAGGAAGACCATATCACCCACCTCGAACGGATGGTCCGTGCGATGTTTGTCTGCCTGAGTTTTCATACGGTCCTAAGCATGCTTCAGTTGTTGCTGTAAGTGTTGAACCATCACTTCTCGTTCCTGTAGCCAAGCTGCCAGGTCCGGCACTGCGCTTTCTCCCACTTGAGTGAGAGCAAACTCCCTTGGCAGATGTCCGTAGATTACTTCAAACGGGGTACGCCCTAGAGAGGAGTGGAATGTTGTGTTATACCAATATTCAGCCAGGAATAACCATCTGATCCAATTGCCGGGGCACGAATGCACTGCACAGCGCATATATCCTTCCAGGCACTGGTTTACGCGCTCTGTTTGCCCGTCAGTTTGTGGATGGTACGACGAACTCAAACGTAACTGAGTCTGGGACAGCTTGAACAACTCCTACCAAACTGCACTTGTGAAGATTCGGTCTCTGTCAGATATAATCGCCAAGGGCAGCCCGTGGAGTCGAAAGATGTTCTTCATGAAGGCTGTAGCAACAGTCAAGGCTGTGAATGGATGAGTTAATGGCACGAAATGAGCATATCTGGAGAACTTATCCACCACTACCAAGATCACATCATGCCCTCCAGATTTGGGAAGGCCTTCGATGAAATCCAGAGAGATCACCGCCCAGGGTCGCTTTGGAATGGGCAGGGGTTGCAACAGCCCCGCGGGAGCGATTCGTTCTGTCTTCGCACGCTGGTAAGTGACACACTCCTTGACGTACTGTTTAATCTGAGACTTCATGCCTTTCCAGAAGAAGAGGTTCTTGATTCTGTGATACATGGCATAGAAGCCTGAGTGCCCACCCACTGCACTGTCATGGAGAGCTTTGATCAGTGATTGCTGGATTGTGTTATCCGAGCCAATCCATATACGCCCCTTGTAGCGCATGACGCCATCCTTCAGGGAGTAATCTGGGTCACTTCCAGGGTCCAGCGTGATTTGCGCCATTTTGTTTTGAATTTCCTTATCCTGGCGATAACTGACGGCCACTGCTTCTAACCATGCCGGCTTGCAAACTGAGATCGCTGCAACCTCTGCTTCAGTGTCATGCTCACGCCGCGAGAGCGCATCCGCTGCCTTGTTAGTGATGCCTGCCTTGTACTGGATCTGGAACTGCAGTCCCACCAATTTCGTGAAGGCTCGTTGCTGGATTTGTGTGTTTAGCCTCTGGTCGGTCAGATTCAGCAAGCTCTTCTGGTCAGTGCGCACTACAAACTCTGCATGCTGTAAATACGGCCGCCAGTGATCAACAGCCAAAATCAGGGCAAGACACTCTTTTTCATACGCTGATAGGCCAAGGTTGCGTGGCGCCAATGCCTTACTCAAGTAGGCCAAGGGGTGGGAGTCTTGCATTAGAACAGCGCCAACACCCGTAGCACTTGCATCCGTTTCCACGACGAATTTCTTGTTGAAATCGGGTAAGGTGAGCACTGGGGCATGGATTAGCGCCTGCTTCAACTCTGCAAATGCTGCCTCCACTATCGGTGTCCAAATGAAGAGGGTGCCTTTCTTCAACATATCAGTCAAGGGCCGAGATATGATGCCGAAGTTTCTGACGAACTTACGGTAGTACCCTGCTAACCCCAAGAACCCTCGCAGCTTGCGAGCTGACTCTGGCCACGGCCAATCACGGACTGCTATGATCTTGCTCTCATCAGTGGCCACACCTTCCTTGATTATTGTGTGTCCCAAGTAGTCAATCTTGCGTTGTGCAAAGGAGCATTTGGACATTTTGACCTTCAGGCCATGCTGTGCCAAAATACTCAACACTTGTCGCAACAATTCCACATGTGCTTCTAGGGTTGCTGAGTGTGTGAGGATATCATCCATGAAAACGAGCACTCCATGTCTGAGCAAGGGGCTCAGCACCGTGTTCATCCCTCCTTGGAATGTTGCTGGTCCTCCGGTCACTCCATAGGGCAACACCTTGAACTGAAAGTGCCCTTGGTGTGTTGTAAATGCTGTTTTTGGTTCATCCTCTTCCCGCAACCTGATTTGATGGTAGCCCGCTCGCAGATCCATCTTTGAGAACCAGCACGACCCTGCAAGCTCATCCAACAGCTCGTCGATGACGGGCAATTGATACGTGCTGGCGATAGTCCACGCAGAGACGCCAGGTCATGTCCTTCTTCTTCACCAGCAACACTGGTGATGAGAACGGGCTTGTACTAGGCACTATCAATCCAACTTTAAGCATTTCCTTCACTTGCATCTCAATCTCTGTCTTTTGTTCAGGAGTATAGTGATATGGTCGAATATTGACCGGCTTGGCTCCAGGGATAATGGGAATTGCATGGTCCGAAGTGCGGTGTGGAGGAAGGTCAGTGGGCTTCTCAAACACCACACTGTACTCTTGCAGCACTGCCTGGACTTCCACTGGTATGTGCTCCACCACCACATCATTCCCAATTGCATGCAAACAGATAATGTGAGCTACCGCATGAGCCTCTTCTAGTGCATGCAACTGAGCAGAGGAGATTTGTTGGACTTGTTGTAATTGCGTTTGCACCCCTGTCAACTGAATCTGCCGCCCTTCATGAGTGAATGTCAGTTGCTTCGCGGACCAATCGACCCACATAGGTCCACATGATTCCAGCCAATCCATGCCCACTATCATATCATAGCAACCAAGTGCCAACACTCTGAGATCAGTGGCAAATTCATGTCCTTGCGTCTTCCATTTGCATGCTTGTACCACTCCAGAACATGATAAGGTTCCCCCGTCTGCTATTTTGACTACAACTGTGGCCATCTCTTGAACTGGTAGTTGAAGTCGTTCCACCACTGTATCGCTGAGAAAGCTATGAGAGCTGCCCGAGTCCACTAGGATCAACATCTCCTGTCCACTTATCTGCCCCAGCAACCGAACTGTACGAGGAGTGGTCTGGCCCGTGGTGGCTGTTGGGAATCGTAGCATAATTATAAAATTTTCCTACGCTCACCAAGATGCATCTATGGAGTATACTAGCAACGAAGGGAAAGGAGTGCATCTACATACCCTTGTAGATCGCGAGCGGAAGCGTTCCAATGAACGTGGATGACGGAGTCGTACTCGCCGTGATTCAAATCACCGATGACCGAGTGCCGAACGGACGACACCTCCGCGTTCAACACACGTACGGTGCAGCGACGTCTCCTCCTTCTTGATCCAGCAAGGGGGAAGGAGAGGTTGATGGAGATCCAGCAGCACGACGGCGTGGTGGTGGATGTAGCGGGATGCCGGCAGGGCTACGCCGAGCTTCTACGAGAGGGAGAGGTGTAGCAGGGGGGAGGGAGGCGCCCAAGGCCGTAGTATTACTGCCCTCCTTCCCCTCCCCCTTTATATAGGCCCCCTGGGAGGGGGGGCGCCGGCCAGAACCCATCTAGGGTGGGGGGCGGTGGCCAGGGGGGTAACTTACCCCCCAAGGCAAGTGGGAAGCCCCCCACCCTAGGGTTTCTAACCCTAGGCGCATGGGGGGAGGCCCATGGGGGGGCGCCCAGCCCACTAGGGGCTGGTTCCCTTCCCACTTCATCCCACGGGGCCCTCCGGGATAGGTGGCCCCACCCGGTGGACCCCCGGGACCCTTCCGGTGGTCCCGGTACAATACCGGTAACCCCCGAAACTTTCCCGGTGGCCGAAACTTGACTTCCTATATATAATTCTTCACCTCCGGACCATTCCGGAACTCCTCGTGACGTTCGGGATCTCATCCGGGACTCCGAACAACTTTCGGGTTTCTGCATACACATATCTCTACAACCCTAGCGTCACTGAACCTTAAGTGTGTAGACCCTACGGGTTCGGGAGACACGCAGACATGACCGAGACGCCTCTCCGGTCAATAACCAACAGCGGGATCTGGATACCCATGTTGGCTCCCACATGTTCCACGATGATCTCATCGGATGAACCACGATGTCGAGGATTCAGTCAATCCCGTATGCAATTCCCTTTGTCAATCGGTATGTTACTTGCCCGAGATTCGATCGTCGGTATCCCAATACCTTGTTCAATCTCGTTACCGGCAAGTCTCTTTACTCGTACCGCAATGCATGATCCCGTGACTAACGCCTTAGTCACATTGAGCTCATTATGATGATGCATTACCGAGTGGGCCCAGAGATACCTCTCCGTCATACAGAGTGACAAATCCCAGTCTCGATCCATGCCAACCCAACAGACACTTTCGGAGATACCCGTAGTGCACCTTTATGGTCACCCGGTTATGTTGTGACGTTTGGCACACCCAAAGCATTCCTACGGTATCCGGGAGTTGCACGATCTCATGGTCTAAGGAAAAGATACTTGACATTGGAAAAGCTCTAGCAAACGAAACTACACGATCTTTTATGCTATGCTTAGGATTGGGTCTTGTCCATCACATCATTCTCCTAATGATGTGATCCCGTTATCAATGACATCCAATGTCCATAGCCAGGAAACCATGACTATCTGTTGATCAACGAGGTAGTCAACTAGAGGCTTACTAGGGACACGTTGTGGTCTATGTATTCACACATGTATTACGATTTCCGGATAACACAATTATAGCATGAACAATAGACAATTACCATGAACAAAGAAATATAATAATAACCATTTATTATTGCCTCTAGGGCATATTTCCAACTGTCTCCCACTTGCACTAGAGTCAATAATCTAGTTACATTGTGATGAATCGAACACCCATTGCGTCCTGGTGTTGATCATGTTTTGCTCTAGGGAGAGGTTTAGTCAACGGATCTGCTACATTCAGGTCCGTATGTACTTTACAAATATCTATGTCTCAATTTTGAACACTTTCACGAATGGAGTTGAAGCGACGCTTGATATGCCTGGTCTTCCTGTGAAACCTGGGCTCCTTCGCAAGTGCAATAGCTCCAGTGTTGTCACAGAAGAGAGTCATCGGGCCCGATGCATTGGGAATCACCCCTAGGTCGGTAATGAACTCCTTCATCCAGACTGCTTCCTGTGCTGCCTCCGAGGCTGCCATGTACTCCGCTTCACATGTAGATCCCGCCACGACGCTTTGCTTGCAACTGCACCAGCTTACTGCTCCTCCATTCAAAATATACACGTATCCGGTTTGTGACTTCGAGTCATCCAGATCTGTGTCGAAGCTAGCGTCGACGTAACCCTTTACGACGAGCTCTTCGTCACCTCCATAAACGAGAAACATATCCTTAGTCCTTTTCAGGTACTTTAGGATATTCTTGACCGCTGTCCAGTGTTCCATGCCGGGATTACTTTGGTACCTTCCTACCAAACTTACGGCAAGGTTTACATCAGGTCAGGTACACAGCATGGCATACATAATAGACCCTATGGCCGAGGCATAGGGGATGACACTCATCTTTTCTCTATCTTCTGCCGTGGTCGGGCATTGAGCCGTGCTCAATTGCACACCTTGCAATACAGGCAAGAACCCCTTCTTGGACTGATCCATATTGAACTTCTTCAATATCTTGTCAAGGTATGTACTCTGTGAAAGACCAATGAGGCGTCTTGATCTATCTCTATAGATCTTGATGCCTAATATATAAGCAGCTTCTCCAAGGTCCTTCATTGAAAAACACTTATTAAAATAGGCCTTTATACTTTCCAAGAATTCTATATCATTTCCCATCAATAATATGTCATCCACATATAATATGAGAAATGCTACAGAGCTCCCACTCACTTTATTGTAAACACAGGCTTCTCCATAAGTCTGTGTAAACCCAAACGCTTTGATCATCTCATCAAAGCGAATGTTCCAACTCCGAGATGCTTGCACCAGCCCATAAATTGAGCGCTGGAGCTTGCATACTTTGTTAGCATTCTTAGGATCGACAAAACCTTCCGGCTGCATCATATAAAATTCTTCCTTAAGGAAGCCATTAAGGAATGCCGTTTTGACGTCCATCTGCCATATCTCATAATCATAGTATGCGGCAATTGCTAACATGATTCAGACGGACTTCAGCTTCGCTACGGGTGAGAAAGTCTCATCGTAGTCAACCCCTTGAACTTGTCGATAACCCTTAGCGACAAGTCGAGCCTTATAGATGGTCACATTACCATCCGCGTCTGTCTTCTTCTTAAAGATCCATTTGTTTTCTATGGCTCGCCGATCATCGGGCAAGTCAGTCAAAGTCCATACTTCGTTTTCATACATGGATTCTATCTCGGATTTCATGGCTTCTAGCCATTTGTCGGAATCCGGGCCCGCCATCGCTTCTTCATAGTTCGAAGGTTCACCGTTGTCTAACAACATGATTTCTAGGACAGGGTTGCCGTACCACTCTGGTGCGGAACGTGTCCTTGTGGACCTACGAAGTTCAGTAGTAACTTGATCCGAAGCTTCATGATCATCATCATTAACTTCCTCCCCAGTCGGTGTAGGCACCACAGGAACATTTTCCCGCGCTGCGCTACTTTCCGGTTCGGAAGGGGTGACTATCACCTCATCAAGTTCCACTTTCCTCCCACTTAATTCTTTCGAGAGAAACTCCTTCTCTAGAAAGGACCCGTTCTTGGCAACGAAGATCTTGCCTTCGGATCTGAGGTAGAAGGTATACCCAATAGTTTCCTTAGGGTATCCTATGAAGACGCATTTCTCCGACTTGGGTTCGAGCTTTTCAGGTTGAAGTTTCTTGACATAAGCATCGCATCCCCAAACTTTTAGAAACGACAGCTTAGGTTTCTTCCCAAACCATAATTCATACGGTGTCGTCTCAACGGATTTCGACGGAACCCTATTTAAAGTGAATGCGGCAGTCTCTAAAGCATAGCCCCAAAATGAGAGCGGTAAATCGGTAAGAGACATCATAGATCGCACCATATCCAATAGAGTGCGATTACGACGTTCGGACACACCGTTTCTCTGAGGTGTTCCAGGCGGCGTGAGTTGTGAAACTATTCCACATTTCCTTAAGTGTGTACCAAACTCGTGACTTAAATATTCTCCACCACGATCTGATCGTAAGAATTTTATTTTTCTGTCACGTTGATTCTCAACCTCACTCTGAAATTCCTTGAACTTTTCAAAGGTTTCAGACTTGTGTTTCATTAAGTAGACATACCCATATCTACTTAAGTCAATAGTGAGAGTGAGAACATAACGATATCCTCCGCGAGCCTCAACACTCATTGGACCGCACACATCAGTATGTATGATTTCCAATAAGTTGGTTGCTCGCTCCATTGTTCCGAAGAACGAAGTCTTGGTCATCTTACCCATGAGGCATGGTTCGCACGTGTCAAATGATTCGTAATCAAGAGACTCCAAAAGTCCATCTACATGGAGCTTCTTCATGCGCTTGACACCAATGTGACCAAGGCGGCAGTGCCACAAGTATGTGGGACTATCGTTATCAACTTTACATCTTTTGGTATTCACACTATGAATATGTGTAACATCACGTTCGAGATTCATCAAGAATAAACCATTAACCAGCGGGGCATGACCATAAAACATATCTCTCATATAAATAGAACAACCATTATTCTCGGATTTAAATGAGTAGCCATCTCGAATTAAACAAGATCCAGATACAATGTTCATGCTCAAAGCTGGCACTAAATAACAATTATTGAGGTTTAAAACTAATCCCGTAGGTAGATGCAGAGGTAGCGTGCCGACGGCGATCACATCGACCTTGGAACCATTCCCGACGCGCATCGTCACCTCGTCCTTTGCCAGTCTCCGTTTATTCCGTAGTTCCTGTTTTGAGTTACAAATATGAGCAACCGCACCGGTATCAAATACCCAGGAGCTACTACGAGTACTGGTAAGGTACACATCAATTACATGTATATCACATATACCTTTGGTGTTGCCGGCCTTCTTGTCCGCTAAGTATTTGGGGCAGTTCCGCTTCCAGTGACCACTTCCCTTGCAATAAAAGCACTCAGTCTCGGGCTTGGGTCCATTCTTCGACTTCTTCCCAGCAACTGGCTTACCGGGCGCGGCAACTCCCTTGCCGTCCTTCTTGAAGTTCTTCTTACCCTTGCCCTTCTTGAACTTAGTGGTTTTATTCACCATCAACACTTGATGTTCTTTTCTGATCTCCACCTCCGCTGATTTCAGCATTGAATATACCTCAGGAATGGTCTTCTCCATCCCCTGCATATTGAAGTTCATCACAAAGCTCTTGTAGCTTGGTGGAAGCGACTGGAGGATTCTGTCAATGACCGCGTCATCCGGGAGATTGACTCCCAGCTGAGACAAGCGGTTATGTAACCCAGACATTCTGAGTATGTGCTCACTAACAGAACTATTCTCGTCCATTTTACAGCTGAAGAACTTGTCGGAGACTTCATATCTCTCGACCCGGGCATGAGCTTGGAAAACCATTTTCAGCTCCTCGAACATCTCATATGCTCCATGTTTCTCAAAACACTTTTGGAGACCCGGTTCTAAACTGTAAAGCATGTCGCACTGAACGAGGGAGTAATCATCAGCATGCTGCTGCCAAGCGTTCATAACGTCTTGGTTCTCTGGGATTGGTGCTTCACCTAGCGGTGCTTCTAAGACATAATCTTTATTGGCTGCTATGAGGATGATCCTCAGGTTCCGGACCCAGTCCGTATAGTTGCTGCCATCATCTTTCAGCTTGGTTTTCTCTAGAAACGCGTTGAAATTGAGGACAACGTGGGCCATTTGATCTACAAGACATAGTGTAAAGATTTTAGACTAAGTTCATGATAATTAAGTTCATTTAATCAAATTACTCAATGAACTCCCACTCAGATAGACATCCCTCTAGTCATCTAAGTGAAACATGATCCGAGTTAACTAGGCCGTGTCCGATCATCACGTGAGACGGACTAGTCAAGATCGGTGAACATCTCCATGTTGATCGTATCTTCTATACGACTCATGCTCGACCTTTCGGTCCTCCGTGTTCCGAGGCCATGTCTGTACATGCTAGGCTCGTCAAGTCAACCTAAGTGTATTGCGTGTGTTCCGAGGCCATGTCTGTACATGCTAGGCTCGTCAACACCCGTTGTATTCGAACGTTAGAATCTATCACACCCGATCATCACGTGGTGCTTCGAAACAACGAACCTTCGCAACGGTGCACAGTTAGGGGGAACACTTTCTTGAAATTATCATAAGGGATCATCTTACTTACTACCGTCGTTCTAAGCAAATAAGATGCAAAAACATGATAAACATCACATGCAATCAAATAGTGACATGATATGCCAATATCATTATGCTCCTTTGATCTCCATCTTCGGGGCACCATGATCATCTTCGTCACCGGCATGACACCATGATCTCCATCATTGTGTCTTCATGAAGTCGTCACGCCAACGATTACTTCTACTTCTATGGCTAACGCGTTTAGCAACAAATTAAAGTAATTTACATGGCGTTATTCAATGACACGCAGGTCATGCAAAATAATAAAGACAACTCCTATGGCTCCTGCCGGTTGTCATACTCATCGACATGCAAGTCGTGATTCCTATTACAAGAATATGATCAATCTCATACATCACATATATCATTCATCACATCTTCTGGCCATATCACATCACATAACACATGCTGCAAAAACAAGTTAGACGTCCTCTAATTGTTGTTGCAAGTTTTTACGTGGTTTGTAGGTTTCTAGCAAGAACGTTTCTTACCTACGTATGACCACAACGTGATTTGCCAATTTCTATTTACCCTTCATAAGGACCCTTTTCATCGAATCCGTTCCGACTAAAGTAGGAGAGACAGACACCCGCTAGCCACCTTATGCAACTAGTGCATGTCAGTCGGTGGAACCTGTCTCACGTAAGCGTACGTGTAAGGTCGGTCCGGGCCGCTTCATCCTACAATGCCGCCGAAACAAGAAACGACTAGTAGCGGCAAGAAGAATTGGCAACATCAACGCCCACAACTTCTTTGTGTTCTACTCGTGCATAGTAACTACGCATAGGCCTGGCTCATGATGCCACTGTTGGGAATCGTAGCATAATTTTAAAATTTTCCTACGCTCACCAAGATGCATCTATGGAGTATACTAGCAACGAAGGGAAAGGAGTGCATCTACATACCCTTGTAGATCGCGAGCGGAAGCGTTCCAATGAACGTGGATGACGGAGTCGTACTCGCCGTGATTCAAATCACCGATGACCGAGTGCCGAACGGACGACACCTCCGCGTTAAACACACGTACGGTGCAGCGACGTCTCCTCCTTCTTGATCCAGCAAGGGGGAAGGAGAGGTTGATGGAGATCCAGCAGCACGACGGCGTGGTGGTGGATGTAGCGGGATGCCGGCAGGGCTACGCCGAGCTTCTACGAGAGGGAGAGGTGTAGCAGGGGGGAGGGAGGCGCCCAAGGCCGTAGTATTGCTGCCCTCCCTCCCCCTCCCCCTTTATATAGGCCCCCTGGGAGGGGGGCACTGGCCAGACTCCATCTAGGGTGGGGGGCGGCGGCCAGGGGGTAACTTACCCCCAAGGCAAGTGGGAAGCCCCCTACCCTAGGGTTTCTAACCCTAGGCGCATGGGGGGAGGACCATGGGGGGGCGCCCAGCCCACTAGGGGCTGGTTCCCTTCCCACTTCATCCCACGGGGCCCTCTGGGATAGGTGGCCCCACCCGGTGGACCCCCGGGACCCTTCCGGTGGTCCCGGTACAATACCGGTAACCCCCGAAACTTTCCCGGTGGCCGAAACTTGACTTCCTATATATAATTCTTCACCTCCGGACCATTCCGGAACTCCTCGTGACGTCCGGGATCTCATCCGGGACTCCGAACAACTTTCGGGTTTCCGCATACACATATCTCTACAACCCTAGCGTCACCGAACCTTAAGTGTGTAGACCCTACGGGTTCGGGAGACACGCAGACATGACCGAGACGCCTCTCCGGTCAATAACCAACAGCGGGATCTGGATACCCATGTTGGCTCCCACATGTTCCACGATGATCTCATCGGATGAACCACGATGTCGAGGATTCAGTCAATCCCGTATGCAATTCCCTTTGTCAATCGGTATGTTACTTGCCCGAGATTCGATCGTCGGTATCCCAATACCTTGTTCAATCTCGTTACCGGCAGGTCTCTTTACTCGTACCGCAATGCATGATCCCGTGACTAACGCCTTAGTCACATTGAGCTCATTATGATGATGCATTACCGAGTGGGCCCAGAGATACCTCTCCGTCATACGGAGTGACAAATCCCAGTCTCGATCCATGCCAACCCAACAGACACTTTCGGAGATACCCGTAGTGCACCTTTATGGTCACCCAGTTACGTTGTGACGTTTGGCACACCCAAAGCACTCCTACGGTATCCGGGAGTTGCATGATCTCATGGTCTAAGGAAAAGATACTTGACATTGGAAAAGCTCTAGCAAACGAAACTACACGATCTTTTATGCTATGCTTAGGATTGGGTCTTGTCCATCACATCATTCTCCTAATGATGTGATCCCGTTATCAATGACATCCAATGTCCATAGCCAGGAAACCATGACTATCTGTTGATCAACGAGGTAGTCAACTAGAGGCTTACTAGGGACACGTTGTGGTCTATGTATTCACACATGTATTACGATTTCCGGATAACACAATTATAGCATGAACAATAGACAATTACCATGAACAAAGAAATATAATAATAACCATTTATTATTGCCTCTAGGGCATATTTCCAACTGTGGCTCCCTTGGATACGCACATTAGAACATCCTCATCGGAATCGGGATCTGGCCCTGCTGGTGCACCTTGATCAGCTTGCAGCAGCTCCAGCAGCTCTTCCACCACATGTAATTGAACTGTAGGGCCACATTGATGTCCTTGGCCCCATCGCTCACCACACTTGAAACAGAGCCCCCGGGCCCGCCTGTAGTTACGGAGAGATGCAACTCGATCATCGCCTCTGGCCTGGTCACGGCGATCCGGAGGGTTTGCTGCATCGATCGCCCATCGATCTTCAGCCGCAGGCGGTGGCCCTGGCAACATCTGCCAGGCGGGTGGAGCGCCAATTGCCAGTGAAGGCCGTTGGCCTGGTGGCCGCTGGTTAGCTGCATCTTGCTGCCTGTACTCCTTGCGCGGCAATGCCTCCATCAGCTCCTCCTGCAACGTAGCCAAGGAAAAGGCAGAGTCCAAGTCCTTTGGTTGATGAAGCATAACAACATTGCGAATCTCTCCCTTGAGACCGTCTAGAAACTGGGTAGTAAAGTACACTGGATCGAACGATGGGTTGTGAGCTAAGATGTGATGCATCAATTCTTCAAATCGTGTCATGTAATCAGCCACTGTTCCTGACTGATGGAGTGTGTTAAACTGACGAAGATGAGACTGGTACTGCTCCCTACCAAATTTATAACACAAAGCCTCACAAAGAGACGCCCAAGTGAATGAAGCACTCTGTGCCTCATGGAGTTGCAGCCATCTGGCCGCTGTGCTCGTGAAATTCAGCGTGGCTACACGAAGCCAGAGATCCGGAGCCACTCCGTACACATCGAAGTACTTCTCACACTTGGTCTTCCAGAACTGCGGATTTTCCCCATCGAAGGATGGAAAATCCATCTTGGGCAAGGCCCAGTGAGCGTGATGCGCAAATGGAACAAACTGGGTGTCCTGAGTGACCCTTTTTCCGCTTCTAGACCACTATCACCGCGAGGAGAAGCAGGTATGATAGATTGAGAGGAGAACGCACCCTTGCCCGGAGGTGGCGCGAGGGTAGTGACTACCCCGTGTGCTCTACCCCCGGATTTGTTGATCTCGCCGTGGCCAGACGGCCCGTGGTGCTCGAGGTCGCCCGTAGACTCGGTCGGTGCGCCGTGCACCACTTGCTCCGCCGGTGGATGCTGCGGATCCGCCAGCGCAGGGTGGAGAGCGATCCGCCCCACTTGGGATCGGAGCTCATCAAGTTGTTGTTGCAGGTTGGTGACCGCCGGGCGCCATAGCTCGAGCGACGTTTGGATCGCTTCCAGCCGGGCCTCGTTGGCGACGCGGCTCTCGCTGACTGCCTTGGCCAACGCCGCCAGTTGCTCCTCCATCGCCGCGGCGTGCGTGGCTTGCTTGGTGGCGTAGCGCGGCTTGTGGTACGGGTTCTCTAGATCGCTGACCTCTGATACCACTTGTAACAGGCCCGATCTACCAGTTCGATCTAGATCTGAGGAGGGAGGAGGAGGAGTAGGTGAGATCGGTAGGAGGAGAAGGGGAAAGTGGATACCAGGAGAAGAGCAGCTTCTCTCTGTCAATTTAGCCGGATACAATTCGATGCTCACGACTGGTGCCAACCCACCTACTTAACATGGAGCTCGCAGGCTCACTCCGGCCCAACAAGGCCACACACCCGAGACACACGCGGCCCGCTAAGGGCTGATTCCTTCGTCGAGCCAGCTGGCGCCTTGACCTGTTCCTCTTCCTGCTTGTCAGCCGGTGGGGATGCCTTGTCAGTCGTGACATACATACGAAGCAAAATGAATGAATCTACACCCTAAAATATGTCTATATACATTCGTATGTAGTTTCTAGTGGAATCTCTAAAAAGACTTACATTTAGGAACGGAGGGAGTATATCGATTTGGGGAAGCAGCC
Source organism: Triticum aestivum (assembly GCF_018294505.1). NCBI lineage: Eukaryota > Viridiplantae > Streptophyta > Magnoliopsida > Poales > Poaceae > Triticum > Triticum aestivum. The sequence continues at coordinate 160,702,106 of NC_057814.1, read as the reverse complement.
AGCCTCGATCAACTCATCATGTTAGATTAGTTTGTCTATATCCTGGTTGCAAAAGTTTGATCGGTCCTTCCACAAACGTTCATCCTTCAAATAGTCCCACCTTGCTTTATTACACCGAATTACACCAGTTTTTTTTGCGATGGTAATAGAGTTTTATTCCACAATCATAGGGTTACAATCGAGAGGCAAAAGTTCCTCCACACACGGTGGTCCTCGACCCAGCCATACAGCAGTAGTACGTTCCGTACGACTGTACGTAGCCAGACGAGTTGCTTGGGAAATCAACAAGCCACAATAGAAATCAAGAAAGCAGAGGAAAAACAAAAGGATTGACTGCAACGGGGGTTAGAGGAGCAAGATGGAGAGGGAAGCGTGGGAAAGGGTCGGCCCATGGCCACGTTGCAGCAGGGCCAAGGGGGAAGGAGGCATCGGAGGCGCGGCCTTTGCAGCTCTTCGGCCAGCGAGGGAGTGGGGATCGAGCGTGGACAGTGACCGGGCAACACTTCTCAAATCACGTTGTCCACATCCGTGTCTTTCATATCCGAATCCCTATATCCATACTAGCATGCAATGTCGATCAAACTACGTAGATAAGCTCCGGACATAGAAAACATCACCAAAATTACCATACTACGTTGTTTAATCGCATCTCTAATCTAATCGTAAACAGGAGTACATCCTACGTAGTCTCCATTCCTAATCTTTCCCAATTGAATCCCACGATCCATGCATAAAAAAAGAACCAAGAAAATATCAGCCCGTGGAAACCTAGGGCAGGCACACGCGCGTTCACTTGCCCTATCTCCCAGCGCACGAGGGGGTTCCTGCGGCTGGCCACCACGCGACAACCGCCGTGCCTCGCTCGCCCAATCTCCTGGTGCCGCCGTGCCTCGTATCCTCGGTCGACACCGCCGCCCTTCTCACAGATCCTCTGGCGAACCTGCTTCCCACGCTGTCCCTGTCATCGGATTCCCTCGCCGCTTCTCCTCACCACTCTTGTTCCCGTCGCCATCTGCAGTTGTCCAGTACCATGCCGTTGTCCGGTTCAAGACCTTCGTGTAATTGAAACAGGCAGGTCCAGCAGCGCTTCTACGGGCGTCCTGTTTCTCCTCTGCCAACCGTCCAAGGTATCAGCAACCAGCGCGGCAGTCTCATCGATGGACTGGAAACACTCTATCCACGCCCTCTTCGGCGGTGGCGCAGCAAAGTCAGCTCGCCAGGAGGCTATCACAGCGGAGCTTGGGAGATGGCATCATAGATTAAACATACATTAGTGTTTTATTTTTGGTCTTACTGCTTTTTCTTGTTGATGGAAACTTCAGGACGATTCGATGGACTGGTGGAGTCCTTGGCTATTTATCCGGCTGCAAACATGACAAGGCAAGCACGTAGAAATGGTTTCCAAATATGCTGTCATGCTTTTTCATAAGGACATATTAAGATATAGTTGTGGGTTGTGTACTGAAGACTTCTAACTTGTTTAAATCTATAGATGCAGGTGCTGCCGGTTGATGGTGGCCTAACCATTTGAGTGTAAGTGAAACTGAACCAGAGCAAGGTGCCGAAACACAAATTTTCAAATGAGAGACAACATTGTGGCACAGCCGAGCAAAACAGGCTCCATGCCTTTTTGTCAGGCTTGTAACATAGGGAGGTTGGAGAAAGTTGCAATACGAATTGGCCATAACATGTTATTATAAATTACAGTTTTCATCACATTCTTATAAGGTGAAAACTGAATACTGAGCAGCAAGGAAGCTGTGAGTACTTTTTGTTTAACTGAAAGCCCTTTTTTCTTTTAACAATGACACACTAGAGGTAAAAGCCCTTTTTTTCTACTGAACCGGGGACACACGCAGACCCTTCTGTTATGATGCTCAGTTACAACGACCAACCCCACACTCTAGCCATACTAGTGCATGCACATAGCCAAGCGTCGCTACAGAAAAATGGTCACATACTCTGTACACTCACTACTTGAACTGATGGCTGCAACATATGCACCATCATCCCACTTTGCAGAACGCAATTAGGAGTATCTTAATTCATGGCTTGCTGATTTCTCATACTTGCTGGTCCCTTTCTCTAACACTCTTGTATGCAACAACCACTTCTTTCTAAAGTCAAAACTGCATATTCACGGTTGTTCTACCAATAAAAATATTCAAACAAAATTGATCACCCAGGTCGTGGGAAAGGAGGTATATCAATTATGTTTTCATATCTGTCCCAATTAGCTCAAAGGTTCTACTATAAATCTGATGTACTGAAGTTTATTGGATTCTAGCTATATGATCTGATGTGTATGGATTTCCTTTTTCTCTTCTTGTGTAATGTAATTCCAAACTCCGTATTAATAATTAGGTTAACCACTGCCATTAATTCTCTAATGAACATGCCATGTGCATAGGAAGGGTGCACTTTTTTCTTTATCAGAGTTAAATCTGTCCAATGTGTATGCAGGAACTAAAGACATGTACCTTAACCCAGAGCATCAATCCTCTTATTATTTATTGTTCGTCAAATGCTATATTCAGGTACCCTATTAATTCTATTGTTACTTGTGGGATTATGGCTCTTTACTCGTCATGGTAAGCTTCTCCGGCTGCTCCATTTTATATATTTTTTCACAGTATTTGTGATCTATCCTTCACTTATTGAGCTAGCGCAAAATGAATTCTAGAAAGAACTCTTCGATGGAATCAGTTTGCCCGGACAAGATGGAGATGATAGGAAGCCTCTCCATCTTCTTCATGACGCACTTACATCTTACTATGCACAACCATCGATGGGGCCACGACATCTCTATCTCTTCCTCCCTTCCCTGTTTTGCTAGGTCGCATGCATTCAACAGTTGAGGTAACATCTTGTGAAAGATATCTTAATATTTTAATCAACTCCCACCAGCTATTCTCCTTGTTTCTGCATTTGTCTTGAGGTAACATGGATAGTGTACATTGTTGTCATGATATCTAAGCTTCATGAGACGATCTCACTGTTGTGATGGATGTCATATGTTTTATGTTAATCCGTGAAATGTTTACAACAGGTCTATAGATTGGAGTGTGTAATACTTAAGTGCTATGTTTAGGCATGCCTACATTGTTGGGCTATGAACGTCATATTTTGTTTTATTCATTTTTTGTATGTACTACTCCCATGATTATTTAGGAAATGCTAACTATTGGGATTGCTTTCATGCCTACATCATTTGGCTAGGAGTTTTTTTCACTTTAGGAACTTAACATAGATTATATAGTAGACTAGATTGATTATGAATATAAATTTTGATGATAGAATTGTATTTTGATTTAGTGAAAATGAATGGGGGTCAAACGTGCTTTGCATGTACACGGTTACTTGCAAAACTACTACATACCTGGCCTGGGACATACTACAATATATTATCATGCAAATTAGCAATATTGATTTCCATGTCCATTATCATTCAAATCAGAAAAGTTTTTGTCACTAATATCTTAACAAATTTCCATTGTTCAGGTTTTGACTTCATTTGTTGAGCTATTTTAATTTCCGTATGGGAGAAATGAAACACTAAATGACAGACATGTTGAAACTTGACCAGTACCTTGTGGAATCATGGCGGTGATTTAGATTCTTTACTAATTTATGGTAGGCTTCCATTTTGGAGGCTCTGATTTGATTTAGTGTGTTTTTTTGTTACCAAATACACCCTCTAGCATTTTTGCAGTTCCATCTTGCATTTAGGAACAAAGGTAGTAGAAAATACTTAATGTTGGTATTGTAGAGTTTTACTTACTAGATATAAATAGCCAAGTAATTATTAATTTTGTTTGTAGTGTGTGCCAGTGCCCTCATACATTTCGGACGCTGCTTCGGTGCGACACAAAGGCACCTGCAGTTATGGCACCGAATCTCAGTCCATACATTTCAGATGAAACCCTGAAGAGAAGTAGAACGAAGGCTATGCAGATGGCAGTGGTGGCACAAAGAAGATAATAAGGGAGGGTGCGAGGGAGCAATATGGACCGTGGAAGCGAAGCAACATCGTACACTATGCCTATAGCGCGACATTGCACTGCAGTGCAGCCCTTAGTTAGATCCTAGAGAAAGAGTATGACTTTGGGTTACTGTAATAGACATGTTTGTGTCTGAGGCCAGCCTTCAACACTACTAATATATATGTATGCTTAATTGTTGGAGGAAGCTAGCTTCTCATTCACTTCTTAAATCACTCACTACCCCCCTAAAGTGTTAATGTTTGCTTCAGAGAGCATGAGAAAATCATCAGGTGAGGCTGCAGCGGCGGAGCTATGTTCAAAGCTGCAGGGGGCCATGGCCCCACCAACTTTGATAAAATATGTGAAAATATATTTATTTGTTTAAGGGAAAGATTCAGAAAAATAGTCTTTTGCCATCGCTGCCCCTATTTTCAAATCCCCATCGTCGTCTTCCTCCGCCCAGGATTTCAAATCCTCCGCTGCTCCGTGGCTTCTCTCGTCAGCCTCCGCCCTGCTCCTCGCTGCCGTCTGCCTCCGCCCTGCCCCAGCTTCTCCTCCGCACAGGCGCTCCCAGCCCCTGCTTCTCCTCCGCCGACGCTGCTCCCAGGCGTTGCTGCTTCTCCTCATCATCCAGGCGATGGTGATCCAGGCAACTTCTGATCCAGCACCCCTGCGGATCCATCACCAACCCTTCTCCTTCTCTGCCCCAAGTGCAGCAGTTTGATCCGCAGCCATCTCCGTGGCCTTCTCCTGCAATTCAAAAAATTAAGCAATTTGAAAGAGCAGCAGGGCAGCAGCAATTTAGGAGCTGAGCAAAGCTGTAGGGGCTCTAAGTTTTGACTTGAACATCAGCAGCGGCAGCAATTTGAAACAGCAGGAGGGAAGCAGCAGCAGTTTTGACATGAACAGCAGCAGTACTAAGAAGCAACATCAGTCATTTTAATTAATGGAAGATGCTTGAGAAGAGAAGAGAAAGAAGAAACAAATAAGAGAAAAGAAAATTTTAATTAATTGAAAAAGGTTTCTGGAGTAGTGTCGTCTGCAAGTGCAAGCAAGTACTCTACTGCAAGCAAACAAGCAATATGCCAGTAAAGGAACATTTTCATTTGGTTTTAGTAAAGGAAATTTTCATTTACTGAAAAAATTGTTGAGATGCTTGTTGGAGAGAAGAGAAGAGAAAGAGGAGAGGAGAGGAGTAGTTTAGTTTTAATTTTGTGTGGAGTAGTTTTAATTAAAGGAAAGGTTTTAGTTTAATTTTAATTAAAGGAAATTGTGAAGAAGAGAAGAAGAGACAAGTGAGAAGAAAAGAGAAGTGAGAAGAAGAAGAGAGAATACAGAAGAGGAGAGAAGTGAGAAGAAGAGAGAAGAGCTACTCCTACTCCTACTCCTACTCCTACTAATTTTAATTTTGCTCCACTAAACTAGTCCACTGCAAGCACACAATCAGAGAGGAAATTGAATCAATTTTTAATTACTGCACGCACAAGCACAAGTTAATTTTACTAATTCAAGCTACAGAAAACATGCTACAGAAATTTTGTCTTCCTACAAACAGCAGAAAACAACAAGTCTCTCTAGTTGAACATTTTGTAGTGATTCAGCAAGTGTTGCTGCAATTTGAACGTTTTGTCTTCCTGCAAAAAAAAAAAGAAAACAATAGATGGAGTACCTAATCTGATTCAGCACTGCAATTTCAACAGTAAGAAAAATTAACAGTAGGTTCAAATTCATACAACATGTTTCCTTTTCAAATGATTCAAATTACTGTTTATGAAGAGAGGAGAAGAAGCTTCTGTTAATGAAAAAGGTTTCAGTTAAATTGACAGAAAAAGGTTTCAGTTAGAGAGAGAGAGAGAGAGAGAGAGAGAGCAAGAAGAGAGGGCAAGGAGAGAGAGAGAGAGAAGAGAGCACTTCATTTAAAGTACCCCTAATGCTTGTACTGCAGTAAAACTACTCCTAATGCTACAGCAATTAACAACAACTGAAATTACTGTAATGTCCAACAATTACAGTACACTGAATATAACTGAAACTTAACAGTGGTCAAAAAATATGCTTCAAAATTTGACAAAACTTCTGATAATTTTGACAAATTTTGACTCCAGATTTACAGCTTCATTTCAGACAAAACATCAGTGAATCGCTGAATATTTTTAGATACAAAAGCTGCACATTCATAAGTACAGAAGCTACACACACTAAATTTTCTCTTCACAAATTTTATGAAGAAGCACATGCATAACTAAGACAATTTTTTTGAAGTTTAACAAAACTACAGAGGCTGCACCATGACTAAGCTACAGAAGTTCCCTCGCCAAAGCAATGAACATTCATGACTAGCAAGGGAACTGCAAGATTAACAAGCTACTCTGAAGCTGAAGCTACAGAAGTTCAACAAGCTACAGAAGTTGGAGTAACAGAAGCTACAGAAGCTTCATGAGAAGATTCATAGTGATGAATTCATGAGAAGCTTCTTTATTAATCTACAGAAGCTAAAGAAGATTCATAAGCTACTGAAGCTACATAAGCTTCATGAGTAACAGAAGCTACCGAAACTTCATGAGAAGTTGGAGAATACCATGAGGACGACGAGGTAGGCATTGCAGCAGCAGGCTTCTCCCTCCATGGCCCTCCTCTCCTCTTGAATCGACATGAGCATGAGCTTTTCTCTCCATGGCCTGGCCTCATTCCTTCACCACGCAAGAAGATGAGATGGGAGGACAGTGCCTGCACACGACCGCACAAACCGTTGAGATGTGATGTGGAGAGAAAGAACAACAGAGGTACAAGGGGCGGAGGGGTCTGATCTGCTACGCCTCCTGCGGGCTCGCCATGGCCTTGGGTGGAAGAGTCTGGACGCGGCGCCGTCGAGGAGGGAGGGAGGCTGGACGCGGCGGTCCTCCACGGCGACCGGAGAGGCGAAGAGACGGGGCTCAAGCCGGCGGTGCTTGGTTGTGGAGAAGAAAGAGGCTCCAGCCGGCGGTCGTGTGCTCCAGATCCGCCCCTTGGGCCGCGCTCCAGGTCCGCCGCTCCACATCCAACGCCTCCATCGCTCACATACAGCACCGGCGCACATAGATCCAGCGCCCGCGCACGCTTCCGTCGCATAGAAGCTCATCACCAGCACAAAAAAATCGATCTTTTCACCGTCGGACTCACCGGCGCATACGGTGGTGGGGAGAAAGGGGGTGGTGGTAGAGGCCGGCGACGTCGAGAGGGAGAGGCAGAGGAGAGGCCGGCATCGAGGGGGGGTGGCAGAGGGGAGGCTGGCGATGGGCTGGGGACGCGGGCCGCCGGCGGTGCGGAGAGCTGGAGAGTGATGGGGAGAGCTAGTAGCTAGCGGTGCGAGTGAGAGAGCTCAGAGCAGTGCGGACGAACTGCAGTGAGCGAGCGATGCGGGAGGGCAAAATGGGGAAGTGGAAGAATTTCGTAACGTGAGGAAAATTACACTACAATCGCTTAAACGACCTACATTTTGAAACAGAGGGAGTAGATATGACTATCATTTGTTCACCTCATGTGGGAGGAGTCTTCATGGCCCAACCTGCTGCAAGAGCAGAGAGGAAACCGCGGACGAGAGGAAATGTTGTCGAAGAGAGAGGTCGAGGTCGGTGAGATTAAAAAGTGGACATCATCCGATTTTAGTGGATAAAGATCCGGTACGAAATTTCCAGCCACGACGGGAAATCGAATAGGAAGGAGAGGGGTTCTGACAGAAAAAGGGAAGGAATGCGACGTGGGGTGGTTTTTGTAGGACCGAGTAAGATAAATGATGGATAATCCGGAAAACTACATTTCTCCCTCACATATTTGCTCAATTTGGTTGAGCCCGGACTGTCCATACAATTGGATTTCGGAGAGGGTGTTGGGCGCTCGTTTGGACGCCTAGAAACTTCGACCTTAAAGATGACCTTTATCATTTATTTGATTTATTTATTTGCGTTACAGCCCGTATCAACGCACGGGCGTTCTACTAGTTATACTAGGATTTAAGAGACCCGATTAAATTAATCATGACGTGGGGACATGCATCATGCTATAATTGGCTTCTACGTAATTAACTCGGATTATATGGCTCCTAATTAAACGGGGTGGGCTCTTCATGCTGGTTGTGCCTAAAAAGGAGTTCTGCATGCTGGTGTTGGCTCGTGGCATTGGCTCCTATTAAACCTCGACACACACCTGCATGGCATGTGGCCGATCTAAACAGTGGCTGATCCGAAACACAAAAAAACTGGCTGTCGTTCAATATAATCAATCCCTATGAGTTCGCATCAAGTTAGCCTCATCACATGTCACATGTTGGTAGCTCTCGACGAGTACGCTTATCTGAGATGGTGTAAAAAAAAGGTTCACGTAACAGCAAAAAAATAAAAAGGTTTACATGAGACGAACCCTCAATTGCATTACAATTCTTTCTCAAGTATTGGTTTGTTCTTAGTTTTTCATTTTAATTAACTTCCAAACAACGATTTGATTTTTTTGACTCCTTCATTTTTGTTGTTCGACTGTCTTGGATTGGTTTGCTTACTATCGATCCATTAATAAACATCACTAGCTACAACGCTTGCTCATAAGTGAGACCAATTAATCTAAATTTGTTCATTTGTTGGAGATGTACTTTAAGGCTAGAGGGAGGTCAAGCTTGGAGACAACGACTCTGATGCTTGCAGTGTATGGAGGCTGCCTTTATAGGAACAAAAAAGACTACTTGTGAATGCTAATATGAAATTAGGCAATGATAACATTGTAGCCTTTTTACTCTCAGATGCCTTTAATCCTTATCTCATTTTGGCATATAATTTCAAAAGAATTTATCTCCACCACATCACCATAGCCTGATTCTTGAGTCTTGGACAACATGTTCATTCATAGTAGGAGGACGCGACCATGTGGGGATAATAGTTTTTCACCCGTTGCAAGGCACAGACATATTTGCAACATGACTATTGATACTCTTAGGAAAAATTTGAAACTTTTGCTGATGGCCAACCTCATCGCCATGGAATTGATCATGTTTACCGTGATTAGGTGGAATATACATGACCACCGTCGACGAACGGGAGAAGTGTTTACCGTGATTAGGTGGAATACATGACCACCATCCACGAACGGGAGAAGTCGCAAGACCGAGGCATCGCTAGGTACATGTAACGATTTTGTTCACCCGTTGCAACGCACGGGCCTTTTGCTAGTTGTATCCAATCAAAAAAAGAATTGCATCAGTTTTCATGGTATCAGAGATTTTCTCGATCCTTTCCTAACTTCGAGCGCCCCGACGCACCATGACCAACCCCGGCGAGGGCAACCCCTCCCATCTCGTCGTCGGCAACCAAACTCTTTCGGCCACCTCCTCCACCACCATCCTCACCTTCCCCCCCTCTCCTTTAGCGAAACAATCACTCATGTTGCCCCCTCAATTCCCATTGTCCTTGATCTCCATAGCCGAAGCTATTACCAGTGGCGCCACTTATTCGAGATCCACCTCAGCCATTGCTCGCTGCTGCACCACATCTCCGATGCTTCTCCGCCTAAGCCGCACAACCCTCTGGCTCAAGGACGATCTTGACACCATCTAGTGGCTCTACATGCACATCTCCACCAAGCTCTTCAATCTCATCGTCAAGGACGGCGCCACAACGCGTGACATTTGGACGGAGCTCCGACATCTCTTCTAGGACAACCGCAACGCACGCATCTCTGCCCTCAACACCGAGCTCCGCACGATCACCCAGGGTAATTGCTCATGGGGTAGATGACCTCGTGCTCCGTGTGTTTATCTCTATTATTACCTATACGGAAGAAGGGAAATGGCAGTGAATGTACTCGTACGTGTATGGTTGCATAAACAGTGCGCAACACGTCCATGTTAGAACAATTTTTTTTGCATGTGGGCAGATATTGCATTTAACCGACCAGGCCCAATAATTGCTAACATTGGTTGTGGCGTCACACTTGGGGAAGGTGGATCCTATTTGACGCTCGTGGGCATGAAAACGTCGTGCCTTCGCTGAAGGCGCTCCCAATTTGGCCGGCCCACGTAGGTGTCCAATTCGACCACGCACGTCACGGGCAACCCTGGTAACCTCTCTTTGTTTTGTTCTTTTCCCAAGCGCAATTCTTCCAGTATTATCGTTGGCAATGGTGATCGCTTACCCATCATTGGCACAAGCTCTACCACTCTCCCTCCATCTAATCTCTCTTTGAATGACATCGTCGTTTGCCCTAGAATTATTCAAAGGTCTCATCTCTGTTTGTAAACTATCTTGTGACAATAATGTTTTTGCCGAATTCACACCTTCTGGTTTTTCTGTGAAGGCACTTCCAACCAGGACTCCCCTTATGATGTCCAGTAGTCCCGGTCCCATATACCCGTTTTACAGCACCAAGTCTCTCGGCGGCGTGGCCTTCCTCACCACCTCTGGCGATTTGTGGCATCGGCGACTTGGTCACCCGAAATAACGTTGCTCGCTCCTCTTGTACGGCCTGTCAATTAGGGCGACACCCCCATTTATCTTTTTCTTCTTCAAATAATTGTACTAGTGCCCCTTTTCAGCTTCTTCATTGTGATCTTTAGACCGCTCATGTTGTGAGTTTTTGGATATCAACATTACTTACAGTGCTTGATGATTTCTCACACTACTCTTAGTCATCGCCCCTACGTCACAAATCCGAGACGCCCGCCACGTTGCAACACTTCTTCACCTACATTGTTACCCAATTCCACACTCTCATCAAATTATGCAATGTGACAATGATAGTGATTTTACCAACACCTCGGTACACACCTTTTTCCCGAACAACATTTATCATTTACCGTCTCTCTTGCCCTTGTACTTCTCCCCAAAACAGCAAGGCCGAGCACATGATTCGCTCTACCAACGATGTAGTTCGCACTCTTCTCCTCCATGCTTATCTTGTACCACCGTTTTGGGTGGAGGCATTGCACACCGCCACACACCTTCTCAACTGGAGCCCATCCACTTAAACCACACTAAATACCCCCTATTTGCTTCTCACCGGCACACATCCTCGCTATGACGACCTACGAGTTTTCATCGGATATCCCATGGAGCACAAAGGTACCGCTGTTTTGATCTCCAATCCCGCCGCATTATCGTTTCTTGCCATGTTATTTTCAACGGGACAATACTTCTGTATAACCCATCCACACCCACGGTCACAGGCGCACCAGCCACACCGGACCCCCCTATGCAACCCACTTGCGCCCGATCTACTTCGAGATCCACCTCCCACCTACCTCGGAGGCCAGCGACCCTCGAATGACTGCCTCTTTAATCAGCCAGTTGGTGAGGATTTCCAGCATTAATTACGTAATTATTGTGACCAAAACAAAACAGCTGGTTGACTAGTTCTACTCTATTTTACCGAAAAAGGCTTTCGCCCCATCTTATATACAAAGCAACCACCGAGGCCACAAGGTCCACCAAAGGTCACACAACAAACACACGCCACACACGAAGTAGCACAACACAAGGTACAAACAGGTTCTACTCTATTTCCATGATACAAATTTAATTCTCACCCAATTATTGCACGCCTAGGTTACCCTCCTTCTTAGAGCATGATCAATGCATAGTCCTAGGATGATGCCCCGCGGGCCATGTAGGATCAGATATCACAAAAAATAGGTTCGGATGGTGTAGCGGGATTCTCGGCATAAAGTGTGGTCCGGTGCATAAAGCTGAATTTGTTTGAAATGGAGAGTAGAGTTGCATGTGTAGTGGAAGTCTACTTTTATTCTTTGATGATACCCACTAGTAGTAGCATGCGTTGGGGAGAAAAAAATCAATATAGATGCTTCAAGCTACTTTTTTATCACGGGGCATATGTATCCATATGCCACATGAAGGAAATATGCCCTAGAGGCAATAATAAAGTTATTATTTATTTCCTTATATCATGATAAATGTTTATTATTCATGCTAGAATTGTATTAACCGGAAACTTAGTACATGTGTGAATACATAGACAAACATAGTGTCACTAGTATGCCTCTACTTGACTAGCTCGTTAATCGAAGATGGTTGAGTTTCCTAGCCATGGACATGAGTTGTCATTTGATTAACGGGATCACATCATTAGGAGAATGATGTGATTGACTTGACCCATTCCGTTAGCTTAGCACTTGATCGTTTAGTATGTTGCTATTGCTTTCTTCATGACTTATACATGTTCCTATGACTATGAGATTATGCAACTCCCGTTTACCGGAGGAACACTTTGTGTGCTACCAAACGTCACAACGTAACTGGGTGATTATAAAGGTGCTCTACAGGTGTCTCCGAAGGTACTTGCTGGGTTGGCCTATTTCGAGATTAGGATTTGTCACTCCGATTGTTAGAGAGGTATCTCTGGGCCCACTCGGTAATACACATCACTATAAGCCTTGCAAGCATTATAACTAATGAGTTAGTTACGAGATGATGTATTACGGAACGAGTAAAGAGACTTGCCGGTAACGAGATTGAACTAGGTATTGAGATACCGACGATCGGATCTCGGGCAAGTAACATACCGATGACAAAGGGAACAACGTATGCTGTTATGCGGTTTGACCGATAAAGATCTTCGTAGAATATGTGGGAGCCAATATGAGCATCTAGGTTCCGCTATTGGTTATTGACCGGAGACGTGTCTCGGTCATGTCTACATAGTTCTCGAACCCGTAGGGTCCGCACGCTTAAAGTTCGGTGACGATCGGTATTATGAGTTTATGTGATTTGATGTACCGAAGGTAGTTCGGAGTCCCGGATGTGATCATGGACATGACGAGGAGTCTCGAAATGGTCGAGACATAAAGATCGATATATTGGACAACTATGTTCGGACACCGGAATGGTTTCGGGGAGTTTTAGACATATACCGGAGTACTGGGGGTTACCGGAACCCCCCGGGGAGTTTAATGGGCCAAGATGCGCCTTAGTGGAGAAGAGGAGGGGCGGCTAGGGCTGGCCGCGCGCCCCCTCTCCCTCTAGTCCGAATTGGACAAGGAGGGGGGGCGCCCCTTTCCTCCCCCCTCTCTCCTTCCCTTCCTTTCCCCCTCCTACTCCAACTAGGAAAAAGAGGGAGTCCTACTCCCGGTGGGAGTACGACTCCTCCCTGGCGCGCCCTCCCCTGGCCGGCCGCCTCCTCCCCCCGGTCCTTTATATACGGGGGCAGGGGGGCACCTCTAGACACAACAATTGATCTCTTGATCTCTTAGACGTGTGCGGTGCCCCCCTCCACCATATTCCACCTCGATCATATCGTAGCGGTGCTTAGGCAAAGCCCTGCGTCGGTAGCATCACCATCACCGTCACCACGCCATCGTGCTGACGGAACTCTTCCGTGAAGCTCTGCTGGATCGGAGTTCACGGGACGTCATCGAGCTGAACGTGTGCTGAACTCGGAGGTGCCATACGTTCGGTACTTGGATCGTTTGGATCATGAAGACGTACGACTACATCAACAGCATTGTGCTAATGCTTCCGCTTTCGGTCTACGAGGGTACGTGGACAACACTCTCCCCTCTCGTTGCTATGCATCACCATGATCTTGCGTGTGCGTAGGAATTTTCTTGAAATTACTACGTTCCCCAACAGTGGCATCCGAGCCAGGTTTTATGCATAGATGTTATATGCACGAGTAGAACACAAGTGAGTTGTGGGCGATACAAGTCATACTGCTTACCAGCATGTCATACTTTGGTTCGGCAGTATTGTTGGATGAAGCGGCCTAGACCGACATTACGCGTACGCTTACGCGAGACTGGTTCTACCGACGTGCTTTTCACATAGGTGGCTGGCGGGTGTCAGTTTCTCCAACTTTAGTTGAACCGAGTGTGGCTACGCCCGGTCCTTGAGAAGGTTAAAACAACACTAACTTGACGAACTATCGTTGTGGTTTTGATGCGTAGGTAAGAACAGTTCTTGCTCAGCCCGTAGCAGCCACGTAAAACTTGCAACAACAAAGTAGAGGACGTCTAACTTGTTTCTGCAGGGCATGTTGTGATGTGATATGGTCAAGGCATGATGCTATATTTTATTGTATGAGATGATCATGTTTTGTAACCGAGTTATCGGCAACTGGCAGGAGCCATATGGTTGTCGCTTTATTGTATGCAATGCAATCGCCCTGTAATGCTTTACTTTATCACTAAGCGGTAGCGATAGTCGTAGAAGCAATAGTTGGCGAGACGACAATGATGCTTCGATGGAGATCAAGGTGTCGCGCCGGTGATGATGGTGATCATGACGGTGCTTCGGAGATGGAGATCACAAGCACAAGATGATGATGGCCATATCATATCACTTATATTGATTGCATGTGATGTTTATCTTTTATGCATCTTATTTTGCTTAGATCGACGGTAGCATTATAAGATGATCTCTCACTAAATTTCAAGGTATAAGTGTTCTCCCTGAGTATGCACCGTTGTGAAAGTTCTTCGTGCTAAGACACCACGTGATGATCGGGTGTGATAAGCTCTACGTTCATCTACAACGGGTGGAAGCCAGTTTTGCACACGCAGAATACTCGGGTTAAACTTGAGGAGCCTAGCATATGCAAATATGGCCTCGGAACACTGAGACCGAAAGGTCAAGCGTGAATCATATAGTAGATATGATCAACATAGTGATGTTCACCATTGAAAACTACTCCATCTCACGTGATGATCGGACATTGTTTAGTTGATTTGGATCACGTGATCACTTTGATGATTAGAGGGATGTCTATCTAAGTGGGAGTTCTTAAGTAATATGATTAATTGAACTTTAATTTATCATGAACTTAGTCCTGATAGTATTTTCATAACTATGTTGTAGATCAATAGCTCGCGTTGTTGCTCCCTGTTTATATTTTGATATGTTCCTAGAGAAAACTAAGTTGAAAAATGTTAGTAGCAATGATGCAGACTTGGTCCGTGATCTGAGGATTAACCTCATTGCTGCACAAAAGTATTATGTCCTTGATGCACCACTAGGTAACAGAACTATTGCTGGAGCAAATGCAGACATTATGAACGTTTGGCAAAGCTAGGTATGATGACTACTTGATAGTTTAAGTGCACCATGTTTTACGGCTTAGAACCGGGACTTCAAAAATGTTTTGAACGCCACGGAGCATATAAGATGTTCCAAGAGTTGAAATTGGTATTTCATACTCATTCCCGTGTCGAGAGGTATGAGACCACTGACAGTACTTTGCCTACAAGATGGAGGAGAATAGCTCAACCAGTGAGCATGTGCTCAGATTGTCTGGGTACTATAATTGCTTGAATCAAGTGGGAGTTAATCTTCCAGATAAGATAGTAATTGACAGAATTCTCTAGTCACTATCACCAAGTTACTAGAACTTCGTGATGAACTATAATATGCAAGGGATGACGAAAGTAATTCCCGAGTTCTTTGCGATGCTGAAATCGACGAATGTAGAAATCAAGAAAGAGCATCAAGTGTTGATGGTTAACAAGACCACTAGTTTCAAGTAAAAGGACAAAGGGAAGAAAAGGGAACTTCAAGAAGAACGGCAAGCAAGTTGCTGCTCAAGTGAAAAAATCCCAAGTCTGGACCTAAGCCTGAAACTGAGTGCTTCTACTGCAAAGGGACTGGTCACTGGAAGCGGAACTGCCCCAAGTATTTGGTGGATAAGAAGGATGGCAAAGTGAACAAAGCTATATTTGATATACATGTTATTGATGTGTACTTTACCAGTGTTTATAGCAACCCCTCGGTATTTGATACTGGTTCAGTTGCTGATAGGAGTAACTCGAAACGGGAGTTGTAGAATGAACAGAGACTAGTTAAGGGTGAAGTGACGATGTGTATTGGAAGTGGTTCCAAGATTGATATGATCATCATCGCACACTCCCTATACTTTCGGGATTAGTGTTGAACCTAAAAATAAATGTTATTTAGTGTTTGCGTTGAGCATGAATATGATTGGATCATGTTTATTGCAATACAGTTATTCATGTAAGCTAGAGAATAATTGTTGTTCTGTTTACCTGAATAAAACCTTCTATGGTCATACACCCAATGAAAATTGTTTGTTGGATCTCGATCGTGGTGATACACATTCTCATAATATTGAAGCCAAAAGATGCAAAGTTAATAATGATAGTGCAAATTATTTGTGGCACTGTTGTTTAGGTCATATTGGTGTAAAGCGCATGAAGAAACTCCATGCTAATGGACCTTTGGAATCACTTGATTATGAATCACTTGATGCTTGCGAACCATGCCTCATGGGCAAGATGACTAAGACTCCGTTCTCCGGAACAATGGAGCGAGCAACAGATTTGTTGGAAATCATACATACTGATGTATGTGGTCTGATGAATATTGAGGATCGCGGCGGGTATCATTATTTTCTGATCTTCACAGATGATTTGAGCAGATATGGGTATATCTACTAGATGAAACACAAGTCTGAAACATTTGAAAAGTTCAAAGAATTTCAGAGTGAAGTGGAGAATCATCGTAACAAAAATAAAAGTTTCTACGATATGATCGCAGAAGTAAAATATTTGAGTTACGAGTTTGGCCTTCAGTTAAAACAATGTGAAATAGTTTCACTACTCACGCCACCTGGAACACCACAGTGTAATGGTGTGTCCGAACGTCGTAACCGTACTTTATTAGATATGGTGCGATCTATGATGTCTCTTACCGATCTACCACCATCGTTTTGGGGTTATGCATTAGAGACAGCTACATTCACGTTAAATAGGGCACCATCTAAATCCGTTGAGACGACACCGTATGAATTATGGTTTGGCAAGAAACCTAAGCTGTCATTTCTTAAAGATTGAGATTGCAATGCTTATGTGAAAAAGTTTCAACCTGATAAGCTCAAACCCAAATCGAAGAAGTGCGTCTTCATAGGATACCCAAAAGCAAAAGTTGGGTACACCTTCTATCACAGATCCGAAGGCAAGATATTCGTTGCTTAGAATGGATCCTTTCTAGAGAAGGGGTTTTCTCTCGAAAGAAGTGAGTGGGAGGAAAGTAGAACTTGATGAGGTAACTATACCTGCTCCCTTATTGGAAAGTAGTTCATCACAGAAACCAGTTCCCGTGACACCTACACCAATTAGTAAGGAAGCTAATGATGATGATCATGAAACTTCAGATCAAGTTACTACCGAACCTCGTAGGTCAACCAGAGTAAGATCCGCACCAGAGTGGTACGGTAATCCTGTTCTGGAGGTCATGTTACTTGACCATGACGAACCTACGAACTATGAGGAAGCGATGATGAGCCCAGATTCCACAAAATGGCTTGAGGCCATGAAATCTGAGATGGGATCCATGTATGAAAACAAAGTGTGGACTTTGGTTGACTTTCCCGATGATCGGCAAGCAATTGAGAATAAATGGATCTTCAAGAAGAAGACAGACGCTGACGGTAATGTTACAGTCTATAAAGCTCGACTTGTTGCGAAAGGTTTTCGACAAGTTCAAGGGATTGACTACGATGAGACCTTCTCACCTATAGTGATGCTTAAGTCCGTCCGAATCATGTTAGCAATTGCTGCATTTTATGATTATGAAATCTGGCAAATGGATAAACAAAACTGCATTCCTTAATGGATTTATTAAAGAAGAGTTGTATATGATGCAACCATAAGGTTTTGTCAATCCTAAAGGCGCTAACAAAATATGCAAGCTCCAGCGATCCATCTATGGACTGGTGCAAGCATCTCGGAGTTGGAATATATGCTTTGATAAGTTGATCAAAGCATATAGTTTTATACAGACTTGCGGTGAAGCCTGTATTTACAAGAAAGTGAGTGGGAGCACTACATCATTTCTGATAAGTATATGTGAATGACATATTGTTGATCGGAAATAATGTAGAATTATTCTGCAAAGAATAAAGGAGTGTTTGTAAGGAGTTTTTCAAAGAAAGACCTCGGTGAAGCTGCTTAGATATTGAGCATCAAGATCTATAGAGATAGATCAAGACGCTTGATAAGTTTTTTCAATGAGTACATACCTTGACAAGATTTTGAAGTAGTTCAAAATGGAACAGTCAAAGAAAGAGTTCTTGCCTGTGTTACAAGGTGTGAAATTGAGTAAGACTCAAAGCCCGACCACGGCAGAAGATAGAAAGAGAATGAAAGTCATTCCCTATGCCTCAGCCATAGGTTCTATAAAGTATGCCATGTTGTGTACCAGATCTATTGTATACCCTACACTGATTTTGGCAAGGGAGTACAATAGTGATCTAGGAGTAGATCACTGGACAGTGGTCAAAATTATCCTTAGTGGAATAAGGATATGTTTCTCGATTATAGAGGTGACAAAAAGGTTCGTCGTAAAGGGTTACGTCGATGCAAGTTTTGACACTGATCCAGATAACTCTAAGTCTCAATCTGGATACATATTGAAAGTGGGAGCAATTAGCTAGAGTAGCTCTGTGCAGAGCATTGTTGACATAGACATTTGCAAAATACATACGGATCTGAATGTGGCAGACCCGTTGACTAAACTTCTCTCACAAGCAAAACATGATCACACCTTAGTACTCTTTGGGTGTTAATCACATAGCGATGTGAACTAGATGATTGACTCTAGTAAACCCTTTGGATGTTGGTCACATGGTGATGTGAACTATTGGTGTTAAATCACGTGGTGATGTGAACTAGATTATTGACTCTAGTGCAAGTGGGAGACTGAAGGAAATATGCCCTAGAGGCAATAATAAAGTTATTATTTATTTCCTTATATCATGATAAATGTTTATTATTCATGCTAGAATTGTATTAACCGGAAACTTAGTACATGTGTGAATACATAGACAAACATAGTGTCACTAGTATGCCTCTACTTGACTAGCTCGTTAATTGAAGATGGTTGAGTTTCCTAGACATGGACATGAGTTGTCATTTGATTAACGGGATCACATCATTAGGAGAATGATGTGATTGACTTGACCCATTCCGTTAGCTTAGCACTTGATCATTTAGTATGTTGCTATTGCTTTCTTCATGACTTATACTTGTTCCTATGACTATGAGATTATGCAACTCCCGTTTACCGGAGGAACACTTTGTGTGCTACCAAACGTCACAACGTAACTGGGTGATTATAAAGGTGCTCTACAGGTGTCTCCGAAGGTACTTGTTGGGTTGGCGTATTTTGAGATTAGGATTTGTCACTCTGATTGTCGGAGAGGTATCTCTGGGCCCACTCGGTAATACACATCAGTATAAGCCTTGCAACATTGTAACTAATGAGTTAGTTACGAGATGATGTATTACGGAATGAGTAAAGAGACTTGCCGGTAACGAGATTGAACTAGGTATTGAGATACCGACGATCGAATCTTGGGCAAGTAACATACCGATGACAAAGGGAACAACGTATGCTGTTATGCGGTTTGACCGATAAAGATCTTCGTAGAATATGTGGGAGCCAATATGAGCATCTAGGTTCCGCTATTGGTTATTGACCGGAGACGTGTCTCGGTCATGTCTACATAGTTCTCGAACCCGTAGGGTCCGCACGCTTAAAGTTCGGTGACGATCGGTATTATGAGTTTATGTGATTTGATGTACCGAAGGTAGTTCGGAGTCCCGGATGTGATCATGGACATGACGAGGAGTCTCGAAATGGTCGAGACATAAAGATCGATATACTGGACGACTATGTTCGGACACCGGAATGGTTTCGGGGAGTTTCGGACATATACCGGAGTACCGGGGGTTACCGGAACCCCCCGGGGGGTTTAATGGGCCAAGATGGGCCTTAGTGGAGAAGAGGAGGGGCGGCTAGGGCTGGCCGCGCCCCCTCCCCCTCTAGTCTGAATTGGATAAGGAGGGGGGGGGGCGCCCCCTTTCCTTCCCCCTCTCTCCTTCCCTTCCTTTCCCCCTCCTACTCCAACTAGGAAAAAGAGGGAGTCCTAGTCCCGGTGGGAGTAGGACTCCTCCCTAGCGCGCCCTCCCCTGGCCGGCCTCCTCCTCCCCCGTGGTACTTTATATACGGGGGCAGGGGGGCACCTCTAGACACAACAATTGATCTCTTGATCTCTTAGCCATGTGCGGTGCCCCCCTCCACCATATTCCACCTTGATCATATCGTAGCGGTGCTTAGGCGAAGCCCTGCGTCGGTAGCATCACCATCACCATCACCACGCCGTCGTGCTGACGGAACTTTCCCGTGAAGTTTTGCTGGATCGGAGTTCGCGGGACGTCATCGAGCTGAACGTGTGCTGAACTCGGAGGTGCCGTACGTTTGGTACTTGGATAGGTCGGATCGTGAAGACGTACGACTACATCAACCGCATTGTGCTAACGCTTCCGCTTTTGGTCTACGAGGGTACGTGGACAACACTCTCCCCTCTCGTTGCTATGCATCACCATTATCTTGCGTGTGCGTAGGATTTTTTTTCAAATTACTACGTTCCCCAACACCACATTGTATATACCCTTAGAACCCATGTGCTCCTGGACAAAGGAAACACATTACTCGCCAACAAAGGTTTGCCCACCAACCCGAAAAGTGAGGATGAGCCGAGGGAGGGAAAACATCGAGCAAAGGTGGGGGAGGAGCCGACGGGACAGTGCCAAGAAGTGAAAATTTTAAAATTTCCTGGGTAATTCACCGGTGCCATCCAACACGAGCTACTCCCACCCTTCTTTCGCGGCGCGGCGCCATAATCCGAGATCTGAGACCCTTCTGCCCCCAAAGTTCATCACATCAAACACACACCTCTCCTCTCTCCCGGGGCATCCAAGCCTCCTGAGATTCCTCCCCATTCCACACTCCACCTCTCCTGCCCTTCCTCGAGCGCGTATCCATGGTGAAGAAAGGCGCCGACGGTTAGGAGAGCGTGGTCGTGCTGGCGAATATGGAGGAGGCCAAGCAAGGGCCTCCCCGAAAGCGCAACCCCTGCCCCAAAATCCGCTGCGTTGGCGACCGGATCTATGACCCAGATGTTGGAAATATGCCCTAGAGGCAATAATATTGTATTATTATATTTCCATGATTCATAGTTAAGAGTTTATATTCCATGTCGTAACTGCTATGATCCTGGAATATGCGATTCAGTGGAAAACTCATATGCACGTGTGGAATGATAAACGGTAAACAATAGGTTCCCGGTCTCGCCTCTAAGACCAGCTCAAGTGTTGTTGGTGATCATGTTTTCCGGATCTTAGGATATCATTAAGAGTAACAATAGTCCTAAAACTGAAGGAAATATGTGATAACCCACAAGTATAGGGGATCGCAACAGTTTTCAAGGGTAGAGTATTCAACCCACACTTATTGATTCGACACAAGGGGAGCCAAAGAATATTATCAAGTATTAGCAGTTGAGTTGTCAATTCAACGACACCTGGATAACTTAATATCTGCAGCAAAGTAATATGGAAGTAACGGTAGCAAAAAGTAATATTTTTGGGTTTTGTAGTGATTGTAACAGTAGCAACGGAAAAATAAATAAGCGAAGAATAATATGTGAAAAGCTCGTAGGCATTGGATCGGTGATGGAGAATTATGCCGGATGCGGTTCATCATGTAACAATCATAACATAGGGTGACACAGAACTAGCTCCAATTCATCAATGTAATGTAGGCATGTATTCCGAATATAGTCATACGTGCTTATGGAAAAGAACTTGCATGCCATCTTTTGTCCTACCCTCCCGTGGCAGCGGGGTCCTAATGGAAACTAAGGGATATTAAGGCCTCCTTTTAATAGAGTACCAGACCAAAGCATTAACACATAGTGAATACATGAACTCCTCAAACTATGGTCATCACCGGGAGTGGTCCCGATTATTGTCACTTCGGGGTTGCCGGATCATAACACATAGTAGGTGACTATAGACTTGCAAGATAGGATCAAGAACTCACATATATTCATGAAAACATAATAGGTTCAGATCTGAAATCATGGCACTCAGGCCCTAGTGACAAGCATTAAGCATAGCAAAGTCATAGCAACATCAATCTCAGAACATAGAGGATACTAGGGATCAAACCCTAACAAAACTAACTCGATTACATGATAGATCTCATCCAACCCATGACCGTCCAGCAAGCCTACGATGGAATTACTCACGCACGGCGGTGAGCATCATGAAATTGGTGATGGAGGATGGTTGATGATGACGACGGCGACGAATCCCCCTCTCCGGAGCCCCGAACGGACTCCAGATCAGCCCTCCCAAGAGGTTTTAGGGCTTGGCGGCGGCTCCGTATCGTAAAACGCGATGAATCCTTCTCTCCATTTTTTCTCCCCGAAAGTGAATATATGGAGTTGGAGTTGAGGTCGGTGGAGCGTTAGGGGGCCCACGAGGTAGGGGCGCGCCGAGGGGGGCAGGCGCGCCCCCACCCTCGTGGACAGGGTGTGGGCCCCCTGACGTGGATTTTTCTTCCAGTATTTTTAATATTTTCCAAAAAGATGTTCCATGGAGTTTCAGGTCATTCCGAGAACTTTTGTTTCTGCACATAAATAACACCATGGAAAGTCTGCTGAAAACAGCGTCAGTCCGGGTTAGTTCCATTCAAATCATGCGAGTTAGAGTCCAAAACAAGGACAAAAGTGTTTGGAAAAGTAGATACGATGGAGATGTATCAACTCCCCCAAGCTTAAACCTTTGCTTGTCCTCAAGCAATTCAGTTGATAAACTGAAAGTGATAAAGAAAAACTTTTACAAACTTTGTTTGCTCTTGTTGTTGTAAATATGTAAAGCCAGCATTCAAGTTTTCAGCAAAGATCATGACTAACCACATTCACAATAACTCCTAGGTCTCATGTTTACTCATATCAATGGCATAATCAACTAGCGAGCAATAATAATAAATCTCAGATGACAACACTTTCTCAAAACAATCATGATATGATATAATAAGATGGTATCTCGCTAGCCCTTTCTGAGACTGCAAAACATAAATGCAGAGCACCTTTAAAGATCAAGGACTGACTAAACATTGTAATTCATGGTAAAAGAGATCCAGTCATAGTCATACCCAATATAAATTAATAGTAATGGATGCAAATGACAGCAACGCTCTCCAGCTAGTGCTCTTTAATAAGAGGGTGATGACTCAACATAAAAGTAAATAGATAGGCCCTTCGCAGAGGGAAGCAGGGATTTGTAGAGGTTCCAGAGCTCGATTTTGAAATAGAGATAAATAATATTTTGAGCGGCATACTTTCATTGTCAACATAACAACCAAGAGATGGCGATATCTTCCATGCTACACACATTATAGGCGGTTCCCAAACAGAATGGTAAAGTTTATACTCCCCCTCCACCAACAAGCATCAATCCATGGCTTGCTCGAAACAACGAGTGCCTCCAACTAGCAACAGCCCCAGGGGAGTTTTGTTTGCAATTATTTTGATTTAGTTTGCATAAAGCATGGGACTGGCATCCCGGAGACCAGCCATTTTCTCGTGAATGAGGAGCGGAGTCCACTCCTCTTGAGAATAACCCGCCTAGCATGGAAGATACGGACAACCCTAGTTGATACATGAGCTATTCGAGCATACAAAACAGAATTTCATTTGAAGGTTTAGAGTTTGGCACATACAAATTTACTTGGAACGGCAGGTAGATACCACATATAGGAAGGTATAGTGGACTCATATGGAATAACTTTGGGGTTTAAGGGATTGGATGCACAAGCAATATTCCCGCTTAGTACAAGTGAAGGCTAGCAAAAGACTGGGAAGCGACCAACTAGAGAGCGACAACAGTCATGAACATGCATTAAAATTAATGAACATTGAGTACAAGCATGAGTAGGATATAATCCACCATGAACATAAATATCATGAAGGCTATGTTGATTTGTTTCAACTACATGCGTGAACATGTGCCAAGTCGAGTCACTTAAATCATTCAAAGGAGGATACCACCCCACTATACCACATCACAACCATTTTAATAGCATGTTGGCACACAAGGTAAACCATTATAACTCATAGCTAATCAAGCATGGCACGAGCAACTATGATCTCTAATTTTCATTGCAAACATGTTTATTCATAATAGGCTGAATCAGGAACGATGAACTAATCATATTTACAAAAACAAGAGAGGTCGAGTTCATACCAGCTTCTCTCATCTCAGTCAGTCCATCATATATCGTCATAATTGCCTTTCACTTGCACGACCGAACGATGTGAATAATAATAAGAGTGCACGTGCATTGGACTAAGCTGGAATCTGCGAGCATTCAATAAACAGGAGAAGACAAGGCAATATGGGCTCTTGGTTAAATCAACAATAATGCATATAAGAGCCACTTCAACAATTTCATTATGGTCTTCTCCTATCGACCCCCAAAGAAAAGAAAAGAAATAAAAACTATTTACACGGGAAAGCTCCCAACAAGCAAAAGAAGAACGGGAAATCTTTTTGGGTTTTCTTTTTAATTATTACTACTACAGCAAGAAAATAAACTAACTAAAAGCTACAACTATTTTTTTTTGGTTTTTTCTTAAGGTTTAACAAACACACAAGAAGAAAACAAGAAAAAGAAAATAAACTAGCATGGATATTACAGTGAAAAATTATGAGCACCGACATCTAGCAATGAGTGTGTGAACATAAATGTAATGTCGGTGGGAAATATGTACTCCCCCAAGCTTAGGCTTTTAGCCTAAGTTGGTTTATTGCCACGGATGGCCTGGCGGATATCCATAGTTGTAGATGGGGTCGTACTGAGATGCAGCGGCTATCGCCTCCTGAGCTGCAGCATGGCGGCGAGCTGCCTCCGCCCTCCTCTCGTACTCATCTGCCTCCTCTCTGGTAATAACATATTTTCCTTTTGCCTGATAATCAAAGAAGGCAGGAGCAGGGAGAGTAATACGGACAGCACGACGTCTGTCAAAGATTAAGCGATACTGGAGAGGTGATTCATTCCTCTCAACAAACTGGTGGTGAACCATAGCATTATAGTCTAAATAAGCAGGAGGCAATTCAATATCATCATTACGTATGGTTACACCAAGAAAATCAGCTAGGCGGGTTGCATAAATTCCACCAAAGAAATCTCCATTGAATCTATTATTATGCAACCTACGCGCAACAATGGCTCCCAAATTATAAGATTTGTCTCCTAACACAGCACTCCTAAGAATACTGTGGTCAGGAACACACATATGACATGCTTCATCTTTACCATTTATGCACCTACCTATGAAGAGAGCAAAATAATGTATAGCAGGAAAATGAATGCTCCCTATGGTAGCTTGTGCTATATCTCTAGATTCCCCCACAGTTATACTAGCAAGAAAATTTCTAAATTCAGATTTGCGGGGTTCACTAGCACTACCCCATTGTGGAAGTTTGCAAGCAGTAGTAAAATCCTCTAAGTCCATAGTATAAGATTTCTCATAAAGATCAAACAGGACTGTTGGAGAATTACGTGAAGATGAAAATTCAAACCTCCTCACAAAGGAACTAGTGAGATAGTGGTACTGGCGGCATTTTTCTGCCTCGAAGCTCACAAGATCAGCATTACACAAATATGCGTTAAATTCTTCCTTGATTTCCGCTCGATCCATAAAGTTTTCTGAAGGCCATTCACAAGGCCGCACTGGAGCGTTCCTTGGTGGTTCATCGTCAGCATCACGCATTGCAAGCCTGGGTCCTTGCTTCCTTGAAGAACCACCTTGGTACATTTTCCTAAGCATATTTCTTCCTCTGAAAAATTTCTGAAATTTTTAGTAACTTCAAACAAAAGTGAACCAAGCTCAATAAAATTGATAGCAACTACTCCTACAAGTGCCTAGAGACTATATCATGCATTAGAACTACTTGGAACCATATAAATTTGACATGCAAGCTCAAGAACATGGTCACCTAGACAACACAAATTTTCAATGAATAAAGCACTAGAACAAAAACTAATTGGACCAATGGAGGAGTCACATACCAAGGAACAATCCCCCCAAGCAGTTTTGTGAGAGGTGCTTTGAGCAAGGAGATCGAAAATCGCAGCAAAATGAGCTAGAACTCGTGCTTGAGGTGGATGGTGATTTTTTTGGGAGGAAGAAGAAGTGTGCGGGTGCAGGAATAAGTGGAGGGGAGCCACCATGGGCCCACGAGGCACGGGGCGCGCCCAGGGGGGTAGGGCGTGCCCTCCACCCTCGTGGCCAGGTGCTTGCCCCTCCTGCTGTGTTCTCAGTGCCAGATATTCTCAAATATTCCAGAAAAAATCATATTCCATTTTCAGGGCATTTGGAGAACTTTTATTTTTGGGGTATTTTTATATTGCACGGATAAATCAAAAAACAGACAGAAAAAATACTATTTTTACTTTATTTCAACTAAATAACAGAAAGTAGAAAGAGGGTACAGAAGGTTGTGCCTTCTAGTTTCATCCATCTCATGCTTATCAAAAGGAATCCACTAACAAGGTTGATCAAGTCTTGTTAACAAACTCATTCCGAATAACATGGAACCGGAGAAATTTCGAATAACACTATGTTACCTCAACGGGGATATGCACATCCCCTATAATAAGAATATCATATTTCTTCTTGACAGTAGGAAGAGGAAATTCAAAACCTCCAAATATAATCGATGGAATTTTTCCAATAGAATTGATACTATGAACTTGAGGTTGTTTCCTCGGGAAGTGTACCGTATGCTCATTACCATTAACATGAAAAGTGACATTGCCTTTGTTGCAATCAATAACAGCCCCTGCAATATTCAAAAAGGGTCTTCCAAGAATAATAGACATACTATCATCCTCGGGAATATCAAGAATAACAAAGTCCGTTAAAATAGTAACGTTTGCAACCACAACAGGCACATCCTCACAAATACCGACAGGTATATCAGTTGATTTATTGGCCATTTGCAAAGATATTTTAGTAGGTGTCAACTTGTTCAAATCAAGTCTACGATATAAAGAGAGAGGCATAACACTAACACCGGCTCCAAGATCGCATAAAGCAGTTTTAACATAGTTCCTTTTAATGGAGCATGGTATAGTTGGTACTCCTGGATCTCCAAGTTTCTTTGGTATTCCACCCTTAAAAGTGTAATTAGCAAGCATGGTGGAAATTTTAGCTTCCGGTATCTTTCTTTTATTTGTAACGATATCTTTCATGTACTTAGCATAAGGATTCATTTTGAGCATATCAGTTAATCGCATACGCAAAAAGATAGGTCTAATCATTTCAGCAAAGCGCTCAAAATCCTCATCATCCTTTTTCTTGGAGCATCCTAATCATTTGGATTCTCCGGTGGTTCAGCAATAGGTTCACTAGAAGCATGCAAAGTCCTATCATTTTTCTTTTTCTTCTTTTTAGAAGGACTAGGTGCATCAATATTATTTCTCTGAGAATCTTGCTCAATTCTCTTAGCGTGGCCTTCAGGATACAAAGGTTCCTGAGTCATCTTACCAGTTCTAGTAGCCACTCTAACAACATAATCATTATTCTTACTATTCAATTCATTGAGCAAATCATTTTGAGCTTTAAGTACTTGTTCTATTTGAGTGGTAACTATAGAAGCATGTTTACTAATGAGTTTAAGTTCACCTTTAACTCTAGACGTATGATCACCCAAGTGTTCAATCATATAAGCATTTTGTTTTAATTGTCTACCAAAATAAGCATTGAAATCTTCTTGCTTAACCATAAAGTTATCAAACTCATCCAAGCATTGGCTAGCAATTTTAGTAGGAGGGATTTCAGCTTTATCATATCTATAGAGAGAATTTACCTTTACTACCTGTGTCGGGTTATCAAGACCATGTGTTACTTCAATAGGTGAAGGATTAAGATCATATGTTTCTTCAACAGGCGGTAAATTAAGACCATGTATTTCTTCAATAGGAGGTAAATTCTTAACATCTTCAGCTTTAATACCCTTTTCTTTCATAGATTTCTTTGCCTCTTGCATATCTTCAGGACTGAGAAATAGAACACCCCTCTTCTTCGGAGTTGGTTTAGGAATAGGCTCAGGAATTGGCTCAGCAGCTGGCTCAGGAAGTGTCCAATTATTTTCATTTTTCAACATATTATTCAATAGAATCTCAGCTTCATCCGGTGTTCTTTCCCTGAAAACAGAACCAACACAACTATCCAGGTAATCTCTGGAAGCATCGGTTAGTCCATTATAAAAGATATCAAAAGTATTTCATTTTTCTTAAGAGGATGATCAGGCAAAGCATTAAGTAATTGGAGAAGCCTCCCCCAAGCTTGTGGGAGACTCTCTTCTTCAATTTGCACAAAATTATATATTTCCCTTAAAGCAGCTTGTTTCTTATGAGGAGGGAAATATTTAGCAGAGAAGTAATAAATCATATCCTGGGGACTACGCACACAACCAAGATCAAGAGAATTAAACCATATCTTAGCATTACCCTTTAATGAGAACGGAAATATTTTAAGGATATAAAAGTAGCGGGTTCTCTCATCATTAGTGAACAGGGTGGCTATATCATTTAATTTAGTAAGATGTGCCACAACAGTTTCAGATTCATAGCCATGAAAAGGATCAGATTCAACCAAAGTAATTATATCAGGATCAACAGAGAATTCATAATCCTTATCAGTAACACAGATAGGTGAAGCAGAAAAAGCAGGGTCAGGTTTCATTCTAGCATTAAGAGATTGCTGCTTCCATTTAGCTAATAACTTCTTAACATCATATCTATCTTTGCAAGCAAAAATAGCTTTAGCAATTTCTTCATCCATAACATAGCCCTCAGGCATAAAAGGCAATTCATATTTATTAGGGGGAGAGTCTTCATCATCACTTTCATCGATATTATCAGTTTCAATAATTTCATTCTCTCTAGCCCTAGCAAGTTGTTCATCAAGAAATTCACCAAGTGGCACAATAGTATCAAGCATAGTAGTAGTTTCATCATAAGTATCATGCATAGCAGAAGTGGCATCATCAATAACATGCAACATATCAGAATGAATAGCAGAAGCAGGTTTAGGTGTCACAAGCTTACTCAAAACAGAAGGTGAATCAAGTGCAGAGCTAGATGGCAGTTCTTTACCTCCCCTCGTAGTTGAGGGATAAATTGTTGTCTTAGCGTCTTTCAAGTTCTTCATAGTGACCAGCAGATATAAATCCCAAGTGACTCAAAGAATAGAGCTATGCTCCCCGGCAACGGCGCCAGAAAATAGTCTTGATAACCCACAAGTATAGGGGATCGCAACCGTTTTCGAGGGTAGAGTATTCAACCCAAATTTATTGATTCGACACAAGGGGAGCCAAAGAATATTCTCAAGTATTAGCAGTTGAGTTGTCAATTCAACGACACCTGGATAACTTAATATTTGCAACAAAGTATTTAGTAGCAAAGTAATATGGAAGTAACGGTAACGGTAGCAAAAAGTAATATTTTTGGGTTTTGTAGTGATTGTAACAGTAGCAACGGAAAAGTAAATAAGCGAAGAAAAATATGTGAAAAGCTCGTAGGCATTGGATCGGTGATGGAGAATTATGCCGGATGCGGTTCATCATGTAACAATCATAACATAGGGTGACACAGAACCAGCTCCAATTCATCAATGTAATGTAGGCATGTATTCCGAATATAGTCATACGTGCTTATGGAAAAGAACTTGCATGACATCTTTTGTCCTACCCTCCCATGGCAGCGGGGTCCTAATGGAAACTAAGGGATATTAAGGCCTCCTTTTAATAGAGTACCAGACCAAAGCATTAACACATAGTGAATACATGAACTCCTCAAACTATGGTCATCACCGGGAGTGGTCCCGATTATTGTCACTTCGGGGTTGCCGGATCATAACACATAGTAGGTGACTATAGACTTGCAAGATAGGATCAAGAACTCACATATATTCATGAAAACATAATAGGTTCAGATCTGAAATCATGGCACTCAGGCCCTAGTGACAAGCATTAAGCATAGTAAAGTCATAGCAACATCAATCTCAGAACATAGAGGATACTAGGGATCAAACCCTAACAAAACTAACTCGATTACATGATAGATCTCATCCAACCCATCACCGTCCAGCAAGCCTACAATGGAATTACTCACGCACGGCGGTGAGCATCATGAAATTGGTGATGGAGGATGGTTGATGATGACGATGGCGACGAATCCCCCTCTCCGGAGCCCCGAACGGACTCCAGATCAGCCCTCCCGAGAGGTTTTAGGGCTTGGCAGCGGCTCCGTATCGTAAAATGCAATGAATCCTTCTCTCCATTTTTTCTCCCCGAAAGTGAATATATGGAGTTGGAGTTGAGGTCGGTGGAGCGTCAGGGGGCCCACGAGGTAGGGGGGCGCGCCCAGGGGGGGCAGGCGCGCCCCCACCCTCGTGGACAGGGTGTGGGCCCCCTGACGTGGATTTTTCTTCCAGTATTTTTAATATTTTCCAAAAAGATGTTCCGTGGAGTTTCAGGTCATTCCGAGAACTTTTGTTTCTGCACATAAATAACACCATGGAAAGTCTACTGAAAACAACGTCAGTCCGGGTTAGTTCCATTCAAATCATGCAAGTTAGAGTCCAAAACAAGGACGAAAGTGTTTGGAAAAGTAGATACGATGGAGACGTATCAATATGCCCTAGAGGCAATAATAAAGTTGTTATTTATATTTCCTTATATCATGATAAATGTTTATTATTCATGCTAGAATTGTATTAAACCGGAAACTAAGTACATGTGTGAATATATAGACAAACTAAGTGTCACTAGTATGCCTCTACTTGACTAGCTCGTTGAATCAAAGGTGGTTAAGTTCAGCCATAGACATGAGTTGTCATTTGATTAACGGGATCACATCATTAGAGAATGATGTGATTGACTTGACCCATTCCGTTAGCTTAGCACTTGATCGTTTAGTATGTTGCTATTGCTTTCTTCATGACTTATACATGTTCCTGTGACTATGAGATTATGCAACTCCCGAATACCGGAGGAACACTTTGTGTGCTACCAAACGTCACAACGTAACTGGGTGATTATAAAGGTGCTCTACAGGTGTCTCCGATGGTACTTGTTGAGTTGGCATAGATCGAGATTAGGATTTGTCACTCCGATTGTCGAAGAGGTATCTCTGGGCCCTCTCGATAATGCACATCACTATAAGCCTTGCAAGCAATGCAACTAATGAGTTAGTTGCGGGATGATGCATTACAGAACGAGTAAAGAGACTTGCCGGTAACGAGATTGAACTAGGTATTGAGATACCGACGATCGAATCTCGGGAAAGTAACATACCGATGACAAAGGGAACAACGTATGTTGTTATGCGGTTTGTCCGATAAAGATCTTCGTAGAATATGTAGGAGCCAATATGAGCATCCAGGTTCCGCTGTTGGTTATTGACCGGAGATGAGTCTCGGTCATGTCTACATA
This sequence comes from Triticum aestivum, assembly GCF_018294505.1. NCBI lineage: Eukaryota > Viridiplantae > Streptophyta > Magnoliopsida > Poales > Poaceae > Triticum > Triticum aestivum. The sequence goes on along the minus strand of NC_057814.1, from coordinate 160,670,783 downwards.
GTTCTCGAACCCATAGGGTCCGCACGCTTAACGTTCGGTGACAATCGGTATTATGAGTTTATGTGTTTTGATGTACCGAAGGTAGTTCGGAGTCCCGGATGAGATCGGGGACATGACAAGGAGTCTCGAAATGTTCGAGACGTAAAGATCGATATATTGCACTACAAAAAAATACACTTCCGTGATGATACGTGCTTGTCACAGTAGATCACGTTTTCTGTCATGCATGTACATCCATGACAAATTTATGACAGAATCAAGATAGTCATACCTGTGCTGTCATAGAAGTGTTCCATGACATTACCAAAATTATCATCACAGAAGTGTCCACTTCCATGACGATAAATCACGCGTCATAGAAGTGCTTTCGTCAAGGGTGACCGACACGTGGCATCCACCGTAACGGAACACCGTTAAGCTATCGGGTCCGGTTTTGGATCCGATAACCCATTAACAGCCCCGACCAATGGGGATTTTCCACGTGTAAAATCATCATTGGCTGGAGGAAACACGTGTCGGCTCACCGTTGGGACATATGTCATCCACTCATTGGACCCAAAGCGCCTATGATACATCGACACGTGGCACGGCCCAACAGAGGCCCATTCCTGTGAAAAGGCTGGCCCGTTTGACTTGGTCAAAAGGTGGCGGCCCGGCCCACGGCAAGCCTGTTAACGGCCTGTTCGCATATAGCCCATTTACAGCCCGCTAACCCAGGGCCCGCTTACGACCTATCCGAATTAGGCCCAGTAGCATCATATGGGCCGTCCAATATAATTCCAGCCCGTTTTAACTTCCGGCCCATGTATGGCCCATGACGTGTTTTGGCCCATATGAGGCCCTTAGTAACCCTCGGCCCATTAACGGCCCGTGGTAAAACTGGGCCGTAATGAACAGTGCATCACTTAATACCCATTAACGGCCCACTATTTCATTGGGCCGTTTCCAGCCCATGTTATCTTTCGACCTTCTTAGGGCCCATTTATTCTTGGGCTCATTTCCAGCATTAGTTTACTTTCGGCCCGTTACTGTCATTTTCTGCTTGTGGGCCAAATACAGCCCGTGGTTACAGTCGGCCCGTTTGTGGCCCGTTAATACGTTGGGCCGTTTTCATAGCGTCATCAAATACGGCCTATTAACGACGGCCCGTTATGGTCGGCCCATGAACAGACGATTTCAACTCTATCCCATTTACGACCATAATGTGGTCTGTTATTGGCCCATGTTTGGCCAACCGATCATACGTCCCGTAGAAGGCCCATTGATGATATGGCCCGTAGAAGGCCGATTGTTTCTACGGCCCTTAGAAGGCCCATTGTTTCTACGACCCGTAGGAGGCCCATGTTAACTACAGTAAATATGTAGCCCATTGTTAATGTGGCCTAGTTTTAAAAAATAGGTTATTCCGGCCACTAGCAAACCGCAGAAAAAGAACTGCACTGACTACAAGAAAACAAATAAACAAGACAACGTAAATAAATAAGCAAGCAACTTACGCTAGGCTATCATGGCTATTACACATATTACATCCACTGGGCATCAAAGTTCGCCACAATGCAAATATAGGGAACAAAGCAGCATATAAACGCCGCAGCAAAACAAGTCCAGAACTGAAACCACTTCAGAAGAGCTCAAGAAACAATATCCTGGGTACCCATAATGCTGGCAAGATGCTTAGCAAGCTTATTAACTTTCTCTTGTTTGGCGCTTAAATCCTCCAGCACTTGCTGTTGCACCAGAAAGTATGCATCTGAATTCTGCAGGGACTTCCTCAGTCCTTCTGCTTCCTGTCGCATAACATCTGATCGATGTCTTTCAACTTGAAGTTGAGACTCAAGAAGCTGAACTGATTCAGGAAGCGAGTACGAAGAGCTGGTGCCAGCAGTAGTAGCCAGTAACTCAAACACTACATCAAGACAGGACTTTGGGGTTGTCTCAGTGTCTTCAATATAGTTTTTATCAGCTTTCTTGGAGAACAACAGGGATGTCTCACTATCTTGAACCTGATCTGCATTACTTCCTTTACCATTGCATAACGGGGTACTCTTCTCCAATATTTTATCCGTGTTCTAAAGGAGAAACAAACAAACACATCACAGTGAAACTCATTTTGGTAAACCAGTTCAGTAGTAAGGTGGACAGGATAACAACATGGAACAAACATATATCTATGTAGTATGGTCACTGTATGGTCTATATCATTCTAGTTTATGTTGCCAAATCAAGATAGATACAGTTCGAATCATATCTATTTAAGACAAAGCAGCATAGACAGAATATAAGTGTGGGAAACTACACAACAATAACAACACTTGTAATGTGCATGGCATGAGAACATAACTGTTTATTCAATTGAAACTGAAATCAACATAGAGCAAGTTACAACAGGAAACACATTAAAGAAATAGGTTTAAAACATACCTGTTGCGCCATTGGAGTTTCAATTGCATCCTTCAAATTTGAAATTAGTTGGTATGAGTAAATACAATGATGCAAGAGCAAAGTAGTATGAACCATAGCTACGGAACCTGACTTGAGAACAATTCTTCTTCTGCTTTAAGCGTTGACTTGGGGTTCGGAGTGGTGGTCCTCGTGCTTTGGGCACTGCAGTTTCCTTACTAACTGCTCATGTTTGGGTGCTCTGTGGTGGAGACGGTGCTGTGTCAACGGGAACTGGGTTACTATCAGCTGGGGTTGGGGTTAGAAGGGGTGTAGCTGGTTCTCTGTCCAACTGGGTAGGGGTACAATCTGCGTGAGTCTGGGTTATATGTGGTGGGGCTGGTTCTTGGGCAAGTACAACCGTGGTTTTATCTCCATCGACAGGTAGCACAATCTTTTCTGAAGACCGTGTTTTTACTCCCACAGATACTGCCATCACCCCCTCCAATTGAAATGGCTGATAAACAAGAAAAGTAATTGAATGTACAGACATTGTAAGATAGACAGGTGCAATGGATAGTAGGGAAGAAAACAGGGCATGAAACAATTCACATTTATGTTGTCTAACCAAACAGAATAGCAAGACATAATTTCAAATATATGATGGCTAATTAAACAGGATAGCATGACACGGTTTCACATGTATGATGGCTAACTAAACAGGATAGAATGACATACTTCAAAATATGATGACTATGTAAACAGGATGACATGATATAACTATACGATGTGTCTATTAAAGTGGTTGGCATGCCATAAATCACAAACATGCCGTCGATGGAAACATGATGGCATGATATAATTCATGGATAGAATGACATAATTCAAAATATGATGACTATGTGAACAGGATGAGATGATATAACTATATTATGTCTTTAGAAAATGGGTTGGCATGCCATAATTCAGATACATGCTGTCTATGTAAACATCATGGCATGATATAATTCAAATATATGATTTATATACTAAGGAAGTGAGCAGAGGGCAATCACATATATGATGTGTCAACTAAGGAGATGGCATTCAATATCGTGTATATGATGTAAAAACTAAGCATTGCAATACAACATATGCATGATATGAGTAATATAACCCTGCCAAGTTTGAGCATACACCTCAGGGGGATAATAGGACTAGCCATCTGCCTCTGAATCCTCCTCTGAAGAGCTATCTGTAACCAGCAACATATCTGCTTCACCAGGTAGCATTGTCTGCTCTGAAGACCTTGTTTTCACTCCAGATTTCTCCATCATCAATTCAAATGGCTGATGCACAGGAAGAGCAGTTGAATATACAAACATTGTTGACAAAAGCAATGAGAAATACAAAAAAAGGACGGCATGATATAATTCACATATATGACACTTGGCTAAACAACATGGCATTGCATAATTCACATATATAATGCCTTGCAACAAGATAGCATTGCATAATTCACATATATAATGTCTTGCAAAAAGATGACATTGCATAATTCACATATATGGTAATTAGACACTAAACATGTGGCATTCACACAAATCATGTCTAAACTAAGCAAATGACATAGCAATGCAAGATACCATACGCACGATATGAGCAACATAACCCTGCCAAGTTAGAGCATGCACCTCGGGGGGGGGGGGAATAGGACTGGTCATCTGTCTCTGAATCCTCCTCTGAGGAGCTATCTGTAACCAGCAAGACATGCGCTTCGTCAGATAGCATTGTCTGCTCTGAAGACCTTGTTTCCACTCCAGATTTTCCATGACCGTGCCGAATGGCTGATGCACAGGAAGAGTAATTGAATGTACTAAAATTGTTGACAAATTTAACACGTAATAAAAAATGATGTCATGATATAATTCACATATAAGATGACTGGCTAACCAGGGTGGCATTGCAAAATTCACATATATGATGCCTGGCTAAACAAGATGGCATTGCATGATTCACATATACGATAAAGAAACTAAACAGATGGCATTGACACAAAGCATGTCTAAACTAAGCAGATGACATCTTTGATGTATACAGTAAGCAATGCAAGGCACAATATGCATGATATTACCAACATTAGCATGCCAAGTTAGAGCGAAGACCTCATGGGGTAAATAGGAGTGGTCTTCTGCTTCTGAATCCCCCTCAGAACAGTTATCTTCCTCTTGATTACGATCCGAAATGGGTGGAGGGGGGCTGACTTTGCGCCCACCATGGAGCGATGTCTGCATGAAATTTTATTGCCATGCAAGGCTCGTCTCTTTTGCTCTACATGTTCAGTTCCATTGTGTATAATAACTGACATGCATAGGAATAAAACATAGTGAGATTATGTAAGGAGTGCATGCACACATCCAGAGTGAAGGTAGCAAAGTGTGGATAGACCCAAAACCAATGATAGCAGACAGATAATAGCTTTAGTTAAAAAATACAGATAATGGCTCCTTTAATGTTTGTTTGCACCCAACATGAAACTCATAGTAGACACCCGAGATTAACTAGATAGTAGACATATAGTACTGATTGCTGCCCCAATATGTACCCCACAGCCATTTAAAAACTCAAGTTTCAGCATAAGTTTGGACCTGAGTCAGAGTCTAATAGGTGAACACGACGATAAAGTAGCATGTCGTCATATTAAGCGATGCATAACATAAGCAGACACAGAAGAGTGCAACCTCTCTTGCGGACCCGTGTAGTCCTCAAGGTCATGTCTCATTTGATGATGGTAATGCAGTTGTCGTGGCTGCCGGCGGCGGGGAAGAAGATCTGAGGCGGCGAAAGACAGTCTGGAGAGCGGATCCCTGCTGTGGTGAACCCTTCCGTCGTTGGAGCAGCTGAGCTGGGGTGGAACACAACACCGCAGGAGCAGGACAAACCACACAAGGTTTTCTTTGACACATATCTATAACAGAAGTAATTGTGTAAGGGCTTGTTTGAGTTTGAGGATTCTAACAATGCAGGGATAGGAAATAGACAGGAATATGATAGGAATGCACGTGCAAAACAGAGAATTTAAAAACACAGGATTTCTGCCAATCTAGGTGTTTGGTTCACAAGAATTGGAAGATCACAGGATGCAAAGAAGCATGGTGAGATTAAGTCAAACCACAAGAAGTGTACAACCTCTTTGGCGAAGCCATGTCGATCTCAGTGTGATTGGGTTGGCCGGTGAGGATGCTCCGGCTGACTTGGCTGTCGGAGGAGGGGAAGAAGATCTTAGGCGTCTGGAGATGGAGCCCGAGGTACTGCTCCGCTGTGATGGAGGGTTTCGTCGTTGGAGCAGCTCCGGTGAGTTGTACGACGCCGAGGCTGAAGCAGGACAAGAGAGACAACGTTAACCTGAGTGGAATTCTAATAGCATCTCCAATAGATGATGTAAAATACATAACCACAAGGTGCTAGATGTATACTTCAGCCGCTCATCTCTGAACTTAACTGTCGAAACTGAATTTAACTGTCGAAACTGAACTTAACTGTCGAAAGTGAATTTTGCTGTCGAAACTGAATTTTACTGTCGAAACTGAACACACTAGAGGTCAGGCTACACATCAGTCGACTGACTTTTTCATCTCTGGCCAATCGATTTTGCAGCTGTTGGATACGAAATCAAGGGCCTGCAATTCATCTTCAACCTCCACCTCCATGAGCCGCCAGCCACCACCGGCCAAACAGCCGCCCCCCGCCACCGCGCCGCCCCGCCCGCCCCGAAAACACTCCCCACCGCCGGTCCACCGCCGCCCCGGCCAT